>NW_008703782.1:3177890-3184606 GCF_000326865.2 Helobdella robusta
GATGGGTCTTGAGATCAGCTCTGAACTTCGCAAGTGATGGAGAAGTAGTCAGAGAAGTAGGTAGAGAGTTCCAGAGAAAAGGACCAGAAAAAGCAAAAGCAGATTTTGCAAAAGAGTTAAGAAAAAGCGAGAAGAAGAAGACGATCGTAAACCGGGGCGTTTAGGTTCAATTAATATATCTGATAAATACTTAGGAAATAATTTAGATTGAGACTTATACATGAACGTGCAAATTTTAAAAATTATTCTATATTTTATAGGTAGCCAGTGCAAGAGAACAAGATATGGAGATATATGAGAAAAGAAAGGGGCACGAGCAACTAGACGAGCAGCAGAGTCAAAAGCTTTACTTAAAGGATAGAGAATAGAGTCTGGAAGACCATAGTAAAGCGAGTTACAATAATCAATCCTAGATAAGACTAACGAAGTAACAAAAAGGAGAAGAGTAGGATCATCAAGGAAAGGCAAAAGCTTTTTTATTCTACGTAGATGAAAGTAAGAGCTTCTACCAACACTATTAATCTGAGAAGAGAGAGACATAGTAGAATCAAAGATAAAACCTGACTATGAAATTAATCGCATGATTTGAATGATTGTTGTTAATGTCTTTTTTGTTTGGGTTTTCAAAGGACATTATTTATGACAAAATAACTCAATTATAAATAAATAAATACCTATTAATGAAAAACTGTGAAATATTTTATAGTACATATTATAATTATAGTTCAATATTAGTTAGGCAGCTGATGTTTGCTAATACAATTGTCATTCATTTAAATCATTTAATAAAGACGTTATTATTAATTAATTTATTTTTATAGTTTAAGCTACAAAGGAGCCTCTAGACCTGTTTAAAAATGTTTTTATTGGTTTTACGGTTTGTTCTATACTGACACTGCCTTACATGGAAGAAATGGCGACCTCCCTGTTATCTATATTAGATTTTATATTTTCTTGGCTCAAATACACATTCAAGACAGCAAGAAGCAATGAAGAACAAAGAAATGACAACAAAGATGAAGAATATGACACCAACTAAGTAACTCATTTTGCTAAAAAAATAACTTTGATTTGTTTAAAGAAACTAATAAACCAAATCTGCACTGAAGATGATTCATGAAAAATTAAAATAAGGCCTTTCTGCATGATGAATTTGGATAACAATACATTTTATTAAATTTTCATGATGAACTTGGATAATAAATTGAACAATTTCCAGAAAATTCTAGTAAGCAAAATTGAAAAGAAAAAATTGAATTAATGCCAACAATTCGATAGAATTCATACCATACTCTATATATAAATATTTATTTTTTCGATTTTTTTAACGGTAGGTTAAATCCAGTGATATTTCTTAACAATTGTATCTACGACAGTCTCTACCCTAAAATTGAATTATAACGATAAGGATTATTATACAGAGTTTGTAAAAAATTGTGCTAATAGTTTCCTCATTAATCTAGGTTCACTTTTCATTTCATTAAAACTTACTCGTTCACGCAATAGTGAAAAATAATAATTGCGTTGAGAGCTGCAAAGTGTACATTTGCCAATAATTTACATACCGTAAATCAGTAAATGGTTGGATTTTTAATTATTCGAATTTTTTGCCAATAAAAATCTCAGTAATTTGATCATAAGGCATGCCTACCAAATCATCATTTCATCCAAAAACAACAAGATTAAGAAAAATTAATTATTAAATTTTAATTGAAATTGATTTAATATAAACCAGTGTTTAGTTTGAAATTTATATACCTGAAGATTAATTAAATTTAAAAATAAAATCAAACTCCAAATTCATGTATCATTTTTCTTTAAGAGAAACCAAATAAGGAAAAATGTAAAAGTGGTTTTAAAAAAATTTTTAATCATAGCTCACATATCTGATCCTTTTATCAATTTTCATGGAGCTTAAAACCATTATTCATTAAAAATGATGTATTATAAAATTTATTAAATTTACAGTCTTCAACATTAATAGTCGCTGGTCTAGGTTTAGCTGCTGCCGGATATTTAGGTCAGAGTCAAACATTTTATAAAATAATATCTTTTATATATTAACATCCAAGTTCATCAACAGGATGCTTTTACTGTTTAGTGTAGTAGATTGATAATGAAAATATAACATCATTTGTCTGTTATTGGCACTAAATATTTTTTTAACCACCAGGAAGATATGCACTGAGGTACGGCAAAGTTGCTGGTGGTGTCCTCTCCAAGAAACTCGACCAAATTTCATCCATGGTTAGTTAATTTCGGTGGAATGGTACGTTGGTGGCCATTTTTCCCGATTAAATATAAAAGTTGATCACTAACTTGCAGAACAGCAAATTCTACAGAGGAGGGTTTGATGTAAAAATGAGCAAGAGAGAGGCAAGTCTCATTCTTGGAGTCAGGTGATTTTTTTCCACCCTTCATATTCAAATCACCATTCCAAGTCAGATATTATTTATTAGGCATCTAATAATCTGAATAAGTAAAGAGATTATTGTTAAAAAATAATATTCCACAGCCCGGCAGCTAGCAAGACCAAAATAAAGGAGGCCCACAAAAGAATAATGTTGCTGAATCACCCGGACAGAGGTGCTTTTATTTTTATGAATGATAAAAAAATTACATTCCTCATCATCTGCTATCTGTAGGAAAATTAAGTAATCAATTAAAATTTAGGGTAAAAAACTATGAAATTTGTTACTTTCAATTAAACGAGCCAAGAGTTAATAATTTTAATAAATATACCAAATTTTAACAAATATACCAAAACGAAATGATTGACAAGAAATAATTTAAGCCATAAAAATAGAATAATTGCTTAGAATTAAATCTAATTAAATCCAAATTATTAAAGGAGGTTCACCATATTTGGCAGCCAAAATAAATGAAGCAAAAGATTTGATGGATAAACCAGGAGGTGGTGGATAAGGATGAGACATTCAAATTTTTATCGAAATTATTTTTTCAATTTTTCAACGATTCATATGTTAATTATTTTAAAATGAATACATGTATTGATACATTTAAAATGTGTTGTCGTCATCCATTTGTCGTCGAATGAAGAAAGATAAAAGTAGATCTTAAAATTAATGATGTCACAATACAATTATTATCTTTATAATATCAATCAACATCGATAACAAAATAAATAAATAATAAAACAATAAAATTATATCGAGCAAATAAACATGTTTGTTTAACAGCAGATAGTAAAAATTCATAAAATTAGTACCTATGTTGGTGCATCATTCACTCTGGTTTATTACGTTTATTGAATCGATCTTAGAAATATACAGCCATTTGTCATCATAGCTTTCAATTTTTGTAGAATTCAAAAATAGATCTAATGTAAATTAATTAATCACTTTTCGAAGAAACAAACAAAAACAAATTAAAAGTTTAGAAAATATAAATGTTGCAAGATGAAGTTTTATGTGAGGTTGTTGGGACGTGTGTTTATGTATATGTGTGCGTGCGTAGGCATGAAGAAGTTGTTCTCATCATCTGAGTAGCACTGACGTGGCGGTGATGACGTCATTGTTCGTCCTGTTGAGCGCATCTATGGCGTCATCTCTCGGGAAACCCATGTCCACCAACTGCTGGATCTGAACGGTAAAAATATTCATGAATTAAACCAACCATCCTCTTCTTGTCATCGACGTCATAAATTGGTCGTATCACCATTCAACAATCTCTCAACCCATCGTCATCTGGAGATCAGTCATTATCATAATATCTAAATAACCGTCAGCTTATTAACATTTCTAAACAGCATGTTGTTTAAAAAAGTCGTAGGAATTCAGTATTCGACAAGAAAATATTGATTGAAATTGGGAACAAATGATTTCGTAAAATAAGCAACGCTTATAAACGAAAAATAAGTTGGCAAACACTGTTTAACCTGCTGTTCTGATATGGCTGTGTTTCTTGGCTCTGCAACAAAATAATTTCATGTTAAATCATTTTACGTGTATTTATTTTTATACAAGATAGCGATAACACATCTAAATTGATATTACTTATCAGGGACTAAAGTGTCAAAAAATTATTAGGACTGAGCATTTCATTTATGCAAAGCCATCCTATAGTTGCATACGTTAATGAACCTAGTAACAAATGTTTGATAATAAAGTGAGAAAAAAACATTATAAATATTTTAGCTTAGATTTCAATGCATGAAAGTGAGATAGTGATATATCATTGATGTACATACATTACACAATGAATAACTCGTTGATGAAAGTTAGGAATACAGTTTGTTGGATCACAAAAACGTTATTCTAAAAGGGAATGCTCTATATGTACACGAATATTCTAGGAGATGTGGATAAACCCACGTTGGCTGTTGCAATTGAAATGTTGAAATTAAACCTCAACGGCAAAAGTAAATTTTACTAACGACTGGTATATCTTCTAAAGAGTCCAAATAAGTTCTGCCAAAAGAAATTTATTATTAACTGAAAAATTTTAAGAATATGAAAAAAAAGAGATTTTACTGGGACAAAAAATAATGTAAACAAACAAGGTGTAAATTTCAAAACAGACATTGATGTTGTTTGCTTCCTGTTGAGGAGGTGACGACGATGAGGAGGATGAGTATGAGGATGATGATTGCAGCCAGGCCATGTTCTCCAGTTGTTCCATGTACTGGGACCTCTGCAACTCCAGTGTCGCTCCCATAGGACGCTTCAAGTAACGCGGTGTCGGAGATTTTAGCATGTGACCTGGTGGTCAATTTATATAGTTTGTGATTGAAAAAAAATATTTTAAACCACAAAATTTATCTGACATAAAGTAACTTACAAAATGTAAACATGAGCAGAGCTCACAAAATTTAAAATGCTGAACAATTGAGCATGTTATACGACTGGAAACATAAAGAAATACAAAAAGAAATAGATATGACTTTGCAAGAACTATACATCCATATGCTCTGTGTTATTGGAAGGTTGGCATGATGCATAGGACGCTATATAAATGATAACTAGACTATTATAACTAGATAAAAAAAAGATTACTAAATTAATATTACAAGATAAAAAATGATTAAAAGATTATTATAACTAAACAAAAAATTTTAACCGAGGGTGTTTTCAGAAAGATGGGCAATGAATGTTGGCATGTGTGTCCACGACTTCATGAGGATGACATTGTGGTAGTATGCAAGTCCGGAAAACACACCAATCCCCGCCAGCATCATGCTTTCCATAGAAGTGCTCAACATCTGGTGTGCATATGTGAATTCATGTGTGGATGTGTGTGTGTGTAAAAATGTTGTGTGTGTGTGTGTAGAAATGTTGTGTGTGTGTGTGTATGTGTGAATGTTATGAGCGTGAGGGTTGTGTGATTATAGCAATGTATGTGTGTGTGTGAGCTTTAATTGTAATTATAGGATTTTCAACAATTTCAATTTTTAACATTTTAATGAGAAAAAGAAGTATGAGATGATGTTAATGAAAACAATAATGACTGAAAGTTTTGATAAAATCTGATAGAACATAAATATTGTTAAGACATGCGCGACAAGGAAAATATTTTAAAAGTAACAAATTTCTTTGAACCTGCAGCCCAACCACGTAGGTGATGCTCTTTCCAGTGAAAGGAAAGCCCCAGATGTGCATGATGACGATTCTTGGAATGTCGCAGTAATATGGAACGTACAGGGAAAATAATGGCCCCCACCTACATTACACGTGCAATAATTATCTTGAAAAATAAATTACAGCTTCAAGATATTTTTAACCTACCTTATTTTGTATCTTTTGAGCCAAAAAATATACAAAATAAGATATTTTCATCGTATGTAATGTAATGTTGCTTAGTGTTTTCGAAGTCCATTGTTTAAACTTTAAGAGATGCTTATGCTATGTAAGTGTTTGTGTTTACGCTCAATACAAGTCTTTGTTTATGTTTATGTTTGCATTTCCATTTGGTTTTTTGGTTTATGTTTTAATTTAATTTGTTAACATTTTACCCTTGGTTTTTCAAAGTGGCATAGAATAGTTCAAACGTTCATTTAGTCAAGCTATATGTATAAACTACATCAAAATAACATAATAAACAATCAATAGCAACAGATTATCTTAAGTGTAAAAATTAAATACTTTAATAAATAAAAACTAAAAAACAAAAAAAAATCAGTCCTAAAGTCAAAGAACTAACAATCCGGTTGGCATGGCATCGACACGATATTGCAGCAGGTGCATGAGGTTGAGGATGAAGAGTTCGATGATGTTGCTCAGTGCGTACGTCACTATGAAGTAACTCTGGGGGATGGTTGTGTGTGTTGTCGCTTGTAGACAGAGAACATTCTAAATTTAACATTACTATCAGTCCAACTCTGTGATCTACGTAGCGACGTCACTACAACAATTATTGGCGCCTTTCAGTTTTTTTAGATTTATGTTCAGTGTATGCATAACTGTGCATGGCAAATAATAGAGCATCATACACTTTGGCTTAAAAAGAAATATCTGAGCACTCTCAGTCAGAACCATTCTTGCCAACATTTGAATTTTCAAAAGCGGGACATTATATATATATATATATATATATATATATATATATATATATATATATATCAAAAATTCAACACTACTTTCAACATTGTTCAACTTTTTTAAATTTCTTTTTATTTTATTAATTTCAGAGAAATTAGACATTTTATTGTTTTTTTAAATTTTTATTAAATAAATTTGCAAATAGCTATTTCGAGTTAT
>NW_008703782.1:3184656-3202156 GCF_000326865.2 Helobdella robusta
ACCAATATAAAACGCAATTTTTAAAATTTTAAAAATCGCGTTTAGTTATCTATAACTCGAAATAGCTATTTGCAAATTTATTTAATAAAAATTTAAAAAAAAACAATAAAATGTCTAATTTCTCTGAAATTAATAAAATAAAAAGAAATGTAAAAAAGTTGAACAATGTTGAAAGTAGTGTTGAATTTTTAAAATGTTGCGTTAGCAACAGTCTGTTACCAAAAAAAAAAAAAAATATATATATATATAGTTGTAGTGTTTTTTTTACAATCATAATCATCATCGATAACGCAAAATAGTTAAATTTAATAAATAATCGTTTGGCATTGTTCTTTGTTTTTGTTAAAATCATAATCATCATCGAAATTAAACTAATTAAAAATTTCGGCATACCAAAGTTTTCTTTGATGTTTTGTTAGAATCACAACCATAACTAAAATCGCAATGATGGTAAAAAAAATGGTTTTTATTGATATAACTGTGTTAGAAACTTCAAAGAAATCGGCGCTTTGTATGTTTTTCGTGTGCTTCAAATTTTTAAATTTATCATTAAATGCCTATTTCGATATTTCACTACTGGTCCTCAGTTTTGTCAGTTGAGCAAAAAGCGAGACAAACACACGTCCCGCGGACACCAAAGTGGGACGCGGGACATTGAGGGCAAAATTTGGACTATCCCGCCTAATTCGGGACGGTTGGCAACTAGGCAGAACTAGTCATTTCAAGTCATCTCCTCATTAACTGTCAAGTTAATGTGGCAGAAATTATACAACCATGTTGTTCTGTATAATACAGCATCATACACTTTGGCTTGAAAAATCTATCTCTGAGCATTGTCAGTCAGAAATAGACATTCATCTCCTCATTCCTCATTAATTGATTAAGGCTCTGGATGAGCCAAGCACTTCTTCGAGCTCCTCAGAAAAAACAGAAGACTGTGAGAGGAGGAGATCGAAGCAGACGTTCAAAAGCCGTGATAGAAGTGGAAATAAAGAAAAACCTAGAAAAGAAAGAAAAGAGTGAATTGACAGATAATTGTTTTGTTGTGTTGAATGATTTGGTACATAGTCACTTTGAATGATTGTTTGATTGCATGGGTATTTGATGGTACATCACAATTTGTTGTTATTTTATCTTTTTTTTATATGTTAAATACTTTCTAATCAATTTTCCATTAAACACTATTGTATTAATTTTTTTAACTGATATATTTTCGAATTTGTACGGACGTTTTTTAAAATTGAATAATGAATCACACCAGTCTAATAATTATTTTTAATTAATTTCTGAAATAATTTCAACATTTTAATAAACAGTAAAAGTGCATCAGGAAAAAAATTACCTGGTAAAATGCCGAAATGCAGGAAAAAAAACACACCAAGAGAAAAATATGAAAATCAACTCAACTGCTAAATTATTTATTAAACATTTCACTATTAAATACCAGATAAAACAAAACCAACCATAAACTTAGCAGACCCAAACCTCCTCTCAAAGATTCTGAAGTGGTAGAGAAGAACACACGCACACAGCATGTCCTTTGCATCAAGAAAAACACATCTAGACACGAGGTACTTGTCTAACTGCATGTCGGGCGTAATGTAAGAAAAAACATTAATATTTATTATTACAAAGTAATAATTCTATGCAAAAAATTTAAAAACCAGGTAGGTATATTATATGTAAATACAAACATTGTTTGATTTAAATAAAAAATCAGTATGTAAATTTGCACATAACAAACATAGCAAGTGGTAGGCTGTTGCCATATTTATCATAATCCCATTTTGCCATTCAATAAACCTCATTTAGTATTTATATTAAAAAATATCAAAATATTGTAAGAAGTACTTCTAGCAATGGAATTATAAGCCGGTGACTAACTGACTCTGTAATTTGATATGATATCCTCATTGGAGAAGGTTATCCACTGCCTCAGTTCTTTAAACGCAGAGAAACAAGCAAACATGAGAACGTTGAACATCAACAGGCCTTTTGTTGCTGGAGCATAATCTGGGTTGTGAATTATTTCATAAATTTTAATAAATAAATAACTTAATTATCATAAAATAGTGAAAATACAAAAAGATGTTTATATAATATATTAAATAGAATTTAATAAGTTAACTAAATAATGTAAATATGCCATATTTAATTTATTTAATTTTATTAATTAACTTATAAAATTTATAAAAATATAAAAACAGACTAACAAAATCCAGAAACTTGACATGGGGAAAACATGACTTCTACTAACTTATAGGTTATTTATCCTAATGTTGAAAAGTGAAATAAAAATTTTTGTATATTTATTATTTTCATTTCGAATTACACTACCAGCTTACAAGCCACTTAATACTTAATTAATCAAACTTAATTTTAATAACAGATCTTTTCAAATTTAAAAAAAATTTTAAAGAAATTTAAAAAAAATGAACAGTTTTTTTTAGTTCTGTTAATCAGTTAATTAATCTCTTCTATTTCAATTTTAATAACATTTATTAACTCAATTTATTATATAATATATATTTAATTAACTACAATTTAATTTTTACCTATTTTTCAATTTGTTGATGAGAAAAATCAGGATGGGTGGCTGGCTGGCTGCTTTGTGACTAGAAGAGTTCAAGGTGGCGACGAATTATCTTCCTAATTATCACAAATCGGCCACACACATCAGCACACAACCGCATAAAGTCTCCGACGAACTACAAGAGACTAGATTAGCAACAACAAACAGAACAGACGAACGACGAACGAAAGTGAACTTGGAAACGTTTGAAACATTTCCGTGCGAATGAACGGTTAATATATAATGATTATATATATATATATATATATATATATATATATATATATATATATAGAGAGAGAGAGAGAGAGAGAGAGAGAAAGAGAGAGAGAGAGAGAGAGAGAAAGAAAGAGAAAATCCGGCTAATAAAGTAAAAATTTAAATTTAGTTTAAAGTTAATTAAATCTGTGTATTAGATTTTCTTTATACCAAAGTCTTTTTAACAACTAAATTGAATGTAATGATATTATCATCGTCATAGTCTTGTCAGTTTACCTGATTGTCATCATGTCCGCATTTATTTGATAATGTATGTTATACACCTACATTGAGTATATACATTTATTATATATATACATATATATAGTTTTATATTTATATTTTGAATATTATATAGAGGTTATACCACCAAAAAAGTTTTGCCCCATTTTTGAGATTTTAAAGAGTTCAATTCAACGTTAAGGTTAAGTCTGAAAGGTCTAATTAGGACACTTTTCCAAAGTCCAGAGAAATCAACGACACAAAAACAGCGTACATGAAAACGTGCTAAGCGACGGCATCACACACATTGCATGTGATTTTTTTGTTATATTCAAATTTTTCTTCAAGAAGATTTAAAATGTTTAAAAATTTTATTAATTTAAGAGAAAAATCTATAAACACAATTTAGACTAAAAATTAGAGAAATGAAAAAAGTTTGATTAGGATTTAAATTGATTCCCGCTTTGTCAAGGTCGTTGGGAACAAGATAGCAAGTAACTTCCTTGAGGTTGAACCACTTGAAACCTTTTTGAATAAACCAAATAATTTTTGTTGAAATTAAATCTGTGATTTTTTTATTCTAAATCAACTATCATATAAGTTGATTTTTTTTTTTATTTTTCCCCTTTTTCCTTTGCAGAAAAATTTTAATATTTTTGAAAATTATTCTGTATACGCTTTTGAAAAATTTTAAATAGCATGAAATTACATGTCCAATTATTACTAAAATCACAAAAATTACTTGAGAACTAACTTTCTATCGATAGGCAGCAACAAACTATCCTGCTTGCTGAGTTTAAACATTTGTTCATCTGTTATTATTTTGCTACTTCCAACCTGAAAATGTAAAATTAACATTTCATAAACGTTGAAGCACCAAATGAAATATTATTATATATTATATATAATTTAATATAATACTACACTAACTAATTGATACAACCAGATTTGCGCCTCCTCGCTGCCATGCTCCTGTTTTCCTTGCCCGAAAACAAGAATCTGAAAAATTGAGGATAACAAAATGGTGATCAAAAGAGAAAAATTATTTCAGTTTTATAGCCATTCACCTCATATTTATAAAGATTGGTATCAAAGATTTCTAATTTTCCATTGGCGTTGATCTCGTCTTCACGTGAATATATCCACTGGAAGAGGCTGAATGGTTCGGTGACATCCGACACCACGTTCACGGTCAGTGGGGTGTCAAAGATCAAACCTGAGTGGAAAGTTCAGTGAGTCGTCGATTATATTTTTTAAATTTCAATTTTTTTAGTTGCTTATATCAACTTGTTACGAACACACAAAATAATCATACAGACTTGTATCCGTGTACATCCAAAACAAGGCATTACTTAATTTAATACATGAAATAATACATTTTCTCGTGTTTGTTAACACTTTTAAAATTATTTCTTTAATGCTTAAAAAAAGTTTACTTAACCTGGTACAATATTTCCTGTCTTACACTGTTCAGATTTGCTGTACCTTTTATGTTAAATTTTATAAACTGCAATTAGACATTCGCACGATGTTCCTTCTTTTATAAGCAATTATTTTAATAAATTGAGAAAAACACCTGCCTTTCCAGGCACGCAGCCATGTCTGTTTTTGCGTTGTCCCAGTGGAATGAGTCCTGGTACAAAATTTCAGGTCGACCGCTTTTCATCGTGTAAAACCTGGAATGATTTTAAACTGCATAGAGCAACTGTTAGATGATGATGGCGTCTCACAAAATAAAACAAAACAAGCCTGTACAGAACGAATAATATGTGAATAAATTGAATGGACCTCAAAACATCGATTTCACGTGCGGCTCGCTTCCTCTCGAGTACAAGTCCCATCGTGTCTACAAATCGCTGAGGTGAGTGTGGTATTCTTTTGGGTAGCAGGAAAATCTGTTGACATCAATTCTAGGATAAAATTTTCATCACAGTTGATCGGCGCCAATTTGAAAACTGCGGTTTTGAATGTGAGTAAACGAGAATTCAACTGAAAATAGAATGGCATCTCAACATACGTACATCTCCTTCCCTCAAGAAGATATCTCGAGGTTGACCTCTCACCATCAACTTCAATAACGCCTGACCTCGAAGCTGGTAGAAAAACTGTAAAATATTTTAAATTGTGAATAATAAATTAATCGTCGAAATTAAATTAAATTAAATTAAACTAAACACACACACACACACACACACACACCTCCTCGCCACACTGGATGTGGTAGTCAGTTCTGTCATTGGGACCTCCAACGAACATCACCGTCAGCTGTCCATCATCGTGCCTTCAGTCAAAATTTTTTTTAAACTAACGAATGATTTGCTGATTGACGCTTGAAATGTTTTTGAGATTTTTTTTTGTTTAAAATAATGTTAGTTTGAAAATTTTAAATATTTTTAAAACTGTTTTTGTGTTATTAATGGTATGAGACTGATGTAGCTAAATTTTTGAAATAGAAAAAAACCTGTGTGAATGTTTATAACATTTCAAGCCAGTGAGTGTTTTTAAAATTTATTAAATTCTGTAATCCATAGAATCTATCAAGATCTTAACAAACATCTTTACAATGAAAAAACGTTTTTCTAAGTTTTTTTTTTACAAAATTAGTTTGGTTAGAATCTATAAAAACCTTGGTCGTTAAATTAAGCATTTGTTGTTATTAATATTGTCGAGAGATCCTGACTAACATGAAATGGTTGGCGACAGGAGGCAGGAACTTGTCTCTGTTGACATTCAACCACTTCTGGACGTTGATGACTTGAATATCATTCCAAGTTGTCTTTCTATCGTTTGCTGTTTCCAACTTCAAATCATCGTCGATGGACGGTTGCGGTAGATGAGCAACCTGTTGCACGACATCCATTGTTTGCCTCACGACTCAGACTTGGAAAGGAAAGTTTGATTTATTTTTAAAAATTCAACAAATATAACGGCCTGAAGATAAAAACGTTTTGGAAAAATTAAAGTGGCGAAAAATTCTATATAAAGAATTGTTAACAACGACTTTGTCCGATGATATCAAAGTGCGTATTCGTTCAAAGTTCGTCACCATCGTATGTTTTCTTCTATCTCTTTACGTCTTACTAACTAGAACGCACGTTAATTAGCTATAAATGGGTAACATTGAAATAGTACAATTAGACAGAAACTGAGTTAACATTAGGCAAACAAGTTAGTTACGATAAGAACATCACGGAAATTTATTGTAATATAATAACAAAATTTTATTCCATTTTTCGATCCCACTCCATCACGTCATAATTACGTCTTTCCATGCTTACATACCCACATAGTAAACGAACTTTTGCATTCTTGGATTTAAATTTTTAATTTTTGTTAACCAAGAGCTGTTTCTTGGTACTACACCACACACACATACACACACACACACACACTCTCTCACACACACACACTCTCACACACACACACTCTTGTGTATATATGTGAGTTTTGATGATCATAAAATTTATTGATTATGTTTATTTTCGGTTGCAAATAAAGCCATGAAAATAATATTTATTTCTATACAATATAAAGTTTAAAAACATTGACATAAGTTAGTTGCATAAATAAATAAACAAATAAATAAGTAAATAGATAAAATAAATAAGCAATAATGATAATTAATTTTTAAAATAAAATAACCCAAAAAATATTTAGGCATGAATATTAAAAACAAGTTTTCACTAAATAAAGAATATATACAATGAAATGTATAATATACAAAAATGTAAATTGTATAACATTGATTAATTTATAATTTTGTATATACAGAATGTAACATAAAAACATAATGGAAACATCAACAAAACGCATTGGATAAAAACCACTATATATATAAAAGTTAACAACACTCGTTGGGTATTAAGTTCACGACAGCAATATACTTGTGAATGGCAACGATAATGAATGATGCAGTTGTTGGTTAGAGTCACTTGGTACAAAATATTAAAACCACTTTTAAAATAATATATTCGCGTGGACGTTAAAATCAAGTTACAAAATGTTAAAACTCAAGAAGCTAACAATAACAGGGATGACAAACAATTACTAGGAAAGATGAGTAAAAAAGCTGAGCGGACCTCCAGCAAATGTAAAATCTCCCACACAGCCTAAAGATGCTTCGAAATATGGGACCCTGCAGAGCTCGACTCTTAAGCCTGAACAACATCTCCATCTCTTTCATCTTCTTGCAGAACCTCGTGGATGACCAGCAGCTCACTCGGAGATTCAGACCTCTCAGAAAGTCTCGTTGATTCGATGGGAGAATACCTTCCAGAGGTCGCTGGTGTGTCCAGCGAGAAGGAAAGACCTGTTTGAGCGTGAATGCATGTGTTTCATTGATTGGTCAAGTGTTTATTCTTGTTTCAAAACAAAATTTAAATCTTTGAAAATAATTTTGAAACAATTTTTTAATAACGTAGGTAATTATTAAGTTCTGCTCCCTTGCAAAACGTGAAGAATTTTAAAAACTGATAAAATATCATTGCCGAATTTTAAAATAAATCTGATTACAATTTTTCAAAATGGGCTGTAAGACCGAGTAGTTGGAATATTTTAATGCGCTGACCTGAATCATTGCTCGGAGTGTATGGGCGCTCGTTGCAACCTTCAACATTGGAAATTCCCCCAAGAAGGTTGTCGTCATTAGCGTCATCGTCAGCTTTGCCAACAGAATTTAAATCTTTGGTTTCCTTTTTGTCTTCTTCTCCAGGAAGTTGATGAATGAAGTTGCATCTGGTTCCATACGTGCAGAGTCCATGGTTGAAGTACTCTCTGCACAACTCTGTCCTGTACCTGAATGAAATTACGAAAAAAACTTTTAACTGAGGTAATTAATTTAGGTATTGTAAACATTTTCGAATTATCAACATCAACATAATTCAAAGTTTCCATTAGGAAGCGAAGAAGGAAAGAACCTGGGGTGCCTAGTGACAGGTTTCAGTTCGTGGTATCCATGAGCAAACTGGCACTTCTTGCTGTAGGGGCATGAACTGTTCTCCATGAATTTTCTACAGAGCTCTGTTTTGTAGCGGTCCTTGTTCACGATGTTCACGTTCATGTTTGGTGCCTGGCTGTTCGGCGCGTCTCCTGATTGGCAGTCCTTTGAAACGCAACATTTCAACAGTTGTTTAGTTTTTTATACAATTTATTGTCGTCTCCAGATATGTAATATTAAAAATTCTGTTGATATAAAATTGTTACAAAGTATGTATTACATGCTAGTGACAAAGTTTATTAACGACAACCTTAGAGTTGTTATTCGCCAGAGATTTTGCGATAAGATCTGTCAAGTTGGACTTTGCTTTCTTCAGCAGAGGGTTCTATCAATAATTGAGCAAACATGTGAATATGTGAAGATTTACTTTAAAGAGCTTTTACAATATCACACGCTCATTTCATTCCTGAAAAAACAATATTCACGGTAATGTTGAAAACTCAAAACAACCTCCACATTTGTGGCTAATTCAATGGCCTTGAGAGCTTCAAAGGTCAACATTCTAATTGAAGTTAAAGGTTGTTTCGGAAAGTTTCCAATCGACTCTGAATTCTTTTCCACTTGTCCCAACTTTTTGGTCTCCTTCTCGCATGGTTCTATGTTTCTCTGGCCCTCGTCAGCTGGTGCGGTGTTCGTGACAGCAGCCTCGCTCGCTACTTCGTAAAGTTTTTCAAGTAAAACATCCGCCATTTTCAAGTTGAATAGGAATTTGTTTTTTTTTAAGTTAATAACAATTTTAATAAATTAACAGGCAACTAAAACAAAATGGTTTAATTTCAAAACAAATGTTGTGTAACGAATTTTTTGAAAACAGTTTAATTATCCAATAAGATACAATCATGCAGCTTAGTGAAATTAATATAAATAAGTAGCAGTTATAGATAATTAAAATCTTATTTAAAACTAATATTTTTAAAAATATCTTCAACTTAAAATAAGATAAAATTTTAAAGTAACGTTGGAATCTATTTAATGAAGGGAACGAAAGTTGTAGAATATCGGGTGCGTGTGTGTTACTTTCAACTACAGTCACTCCTACCAGTGTAAAACAAGTCCTTAAAGGTTGAGAAATAAACACGCTGTGCATTTTTTAAATTTATGTTTTAAAAAACTTTCAATTTTTAATTTTGAAATTTGTTCCACTAGGTATTAAAAATTCTCCAACATGCAACACCAACTGACGAAAAATTCAAAAATATCAATCATAATTCATTCATCATTTTGTTACGTGACTGTAAAAAATCTGTTACACGGTCATCGAGCTGGCATTTTTGCAACATTATAAAAGCAGACTTTAATTTTCGAGTTTATTTTCAATACATAACAATTTTACAAAAAAAATTTTTTCATTCGATGTCATTTATTTAAACAACTAAATAATTTTCGACGAGCAAATCTCTCTGTATCGTGATAATAACTCCTATTTGAGATGAATATTGTATACATTCAACAACAAATAGTAAAAGTGAACAAATGATTTGCTGGACATGGAAATACTTTGACTGAACATTATCAGCTACCGAGGCGTCAAACAAATTCGATTTTAGGCATCACAGCACCGCGTTACTGAGTAAATCATGGACCCATGATTTAAATGTTAGCAATTCTTCAACAGTGATGAGAGAGAGCGAGGAAGAAAATTAGAAAAAAATTACCAAGCTGATTCTCATTTTGATTTGTTCATTCTTTATTTGCTGGACACCTTGTTACATCCTTGTATTTACATAAAATGTTTTCAAATCACAGTATGTGGGTGGATGGCGTTTCTGGTAATTTTGATTGGATTTTTGGTTTTGAATTCAAATATCTGTTTATCAAATCCTTATTTTGTTAAGACTTCAAATATTATTTCAATCATTATATCTTCTGCTGGTTGGTCAACTCCAAAAAACAAGCTGCAACCGGAACGAATGATGTCGAGATGGACAACAACAGAGCCGCAGGACAACAGCCGACTGAATCACGCATGCATCATTAATGAAATTTTTTGAAATTTAACACGAACAAGTAAACACGTTAATAATTCATTATACGTTCGTTATTTATCAGTTTAAGCAAGTTTGTGTCTACAAAAACTAATTTTGTAATTTTAAATAACATTCAATTGAAGTTTGCATGGTTGGCGAGTTAGCTCAAATAGTAAAAGCGTCATACTTTGCGTCATTGCGTAGTCCTTTGTCCCGGTTCAAACTCGAACGATGTCTGTTTGAACTCAAGTTGGCTGTGGAGTTTTCGCATATGTATTAATTTGATTGTAATGTAAGTGCAAGTTGTTTGGTGGGAATGTTGACTGGTATTTTTTTTTTTAAATTCATGTACGTACGTGTTATATTCAATTGAGTTTAATCAGTTTAAAAATACAAATTAAACGTGAGAGTTATCTTGTGATATTTAAATAAATTAAAAAACATTTTTAAACCCAAACATACAATTTAGAAAATTCAAAACAAGAAAATAAAAAATGAAAAAAACAGTTTTTAATAAAGAAAATTATTACTGTACGTAAATTATTATTCATTTTTTGAATTCCGTCATTCTTATCGTGCCTCAGGAACCTCGGTGTACCATCCGTCATTCAAAAGATTTAAAGAATTGGCAAAAAACACTTTTTACTGAATTGCATTAAAAGCTTATTCTTCAACTTTATTGCTTTTGGTTACGTTATTTGGTTCACGAACAAACACGTTTTTAATTACGATTTCACAATAAAATGTTGGTAAAAATAGTCTAGCAAACTTTTATGAAATAATTAAATTTTTATTTTTCACGATATTTCGCGTCTGCGGAGGAACTTGAGATGCAAGGTAACGTCAGACAGCCTGATTGCATTATTTTTTATTTTTTTTATTGCAGTTTTTTGGCGGCTCAAGTGATTAATTGCATTCCTTCAAATGTTTGCTCTCCTCTTGATTGTTCTCCATTCTATTTGATCTAACCAACTATATCGACAGCGGTCACGTTTTGTTTGCTCGCCAGCAAATTCATTACCTTCAGCGGAAAACAGTATATTTAACTAAGCTAGCCCATTAGTCATGTTCAGAGTGTGCGATGTGGTGTATCCATAAAAGAGATTCACGTGTTTGCATTTTTTGTGAGTTTCATACAAGATAACACGTGCAAAGTCAATCAGTCAATTAAATTGCTATGTACCTTCTTCAAGTATGAACACATGGAACTTTGCACCAACCAACCAACCAGTCATCTAACCTCGCAAATTCATTTTCAACAGTCTCAAATATATGTCAGATGCCTTTTAATCCCGAACTATGCATGCATTTGAGAAGTGTATAACCATAAATGAATAAACTTATTTACATAACATATATGTCTATAAAACAAAAACAAAATGAACTTTGAACTTGTGATGTCGAGAGGCTTGAATCATCAAAAGAAAATTCAAATTCCACCAAGATATAGAGTACAGTTGTTGAAATAATGAAATAGTTTTTGCTTGTTTTTATTGTTCACCTGTGTATGATTTTCACCCTCTAGCAAAGCTCGTATTTTGTGGCAGATGTTAATTTGGATGAAATCTACTACTACCACAAACATGTTTTCATTAAATATTTACATTTGTCATTCACTGCAATCTGATATTGGCTGATGAAATTTTTTTCCCAAGATGTTTCGTTTTAACGACGAATAGTGTTCCTCTTGTATTATGTCTTATTTATGTATTCATTGTTAATTATTATTTTACCAATGATTGGTTTGCAATTAAAATAATTTTAGTAATTGAACCATTTTCTTCATTATAGACTACATCTATAAACTGCATCATCAAACGAAAGACTGACAGCCAGACAGACAGACAGACAGACAGACAGACAAATAGACAAACAGACAATCAGCAGACAAACAACCAAACATACAGACAAAAAAAAACAAACAGACAGACAAACGCAACTCCATTCAAAATTATCATCAAGCTTGATTTTCTAGAAAAAAATGTTTCCATGTGATTGCATTGCATTTTCCAGCACATTCATAAACACCAGGCATAATGTAACGTTCACACAGTTTATATTTACAATGAAAATATAGCGGCGATTGTTGTGTAATTAATTATCATCGCTACACCGATGTTGCTTGATAAGAGGAAAGCTTTTCGTTAAGTAACGTTTGGTCCTTCCTTATCTCATATTCAACTGATAATAATGATAATTGTTTGAAAATTGTTTCGTTGTTAAGCAGAAGGTTTTTTTTTAAATAATACTTAAGCCTATTTCAAATTCAAGTTTGAATATATAAAAATGAAAAAGTTACTCCATTTTTTTTTTCATCATCTGGCATCTTCATCTGTTTTCATCTTCGCCCGTCACATCCATCCAACTTTAAAAGACTTCAAATTTTGAAAATTAACGAATGAAAATTATGGCGACGTCTTTATTATTGCTTTATTGTTTGGTCTTTTATTAAGTTTCGAAAAAGAAAACCATATTGTTGCTATATCACCAACTCCATCGTTTGCTATTCATTTTAAGATGCACCGCAAGTTGTGAAAATAAGTTATATAAATATTATTATAATATAGGAAAGTAATAAAAATGTTTAAAACATTAAAATGTTGAATTATGAGACGTTCAACTACCCTGCAAATCATACTCGTCAGCTTTCTCTTCCATCGTTATCACTAACACCATTATAATTTTTGAAACATCTCAAAACACCTCGCAAGAGAAACAATTAACAACTGGAATGTAACTAAGTAATAAACACCCTACTTCTATATTGTACGTTCCAACCATGTAAACATTTCCAAACCAGACAACTGTGAAACTTCTGCTAAATAGATTCAAGCGAGATGCACTTATGAACCTTGTTAATCGTGATGAGCTGCAACTTTTAAAGCACGAACGCACGCGAAGAACCATTTGAAATAATGGCACAATGCTCTTTCGTACTATTCAGTCTTCGTTAACATCTTCTGCAGATCGTTTATTCACTGAATTCTTATTTATATGTGATCATTAATTAGTCTACAAAAAATGGAAATAAATAAAAATTTCACACTACATGTGCTCTACATTGATCCATAATCTACACAACCAGCCATATATTCAATGTACAGGTACACATCCTCATTTGAACCACTTGTACATCGCACATTGTACATTTTTTCACGTGCAAACATAGGAAAACGTCCAAACATGTCTACACACGCGCATACGTATTTACAATTATAATGCACATGTAAGATTACACACACACACACACGTATGCTACGTACATTCATACAAATATAAAAACACAAATGCATGTGTAAGTAGACACCCATGAATATACAATACACACATCCATGCATATACTATACACCCATCCATGTATATGCACACATCCATGTATATGCACACATCCACACACACACACACACACACACACACACACACACACACACACACACACACACACACACACACACACACACATGATATGTAATCATAAAAACCTACGTATACACTTGTGCACGATATTAAAAGGCCATAAATTGCCAATAGGATCTGATCAACCTACCAACTAACACAACTTCCATGCCATTTTAGTAATATTTTAGTAAGATTTTGCAAACAACATCATTAACAGGTTTTGTGCGTGTGTTTGTGTGTGTGTGTGTATGTGCGTGTGGGTGTTTGTGTGTGTGTTTGTGTGTGTGTGTTTGTGTGTGTGTGATGTTTCTTCAGTTCTGATATTTGTAATTAATACTCAAATAATAACAAGTCATTAATGAAATAAAAATTGTGGAGCATTTGTCACGTTGAAAAATGAAAAACGAATAATTATTAATAATAAGAGATATGAAGTGGGATTGTGGCTCGCTACCAGAAAATGTATTATCAGATACCATTTTCCATGAACGATGTCTACACGATGTATAATTTATTGATTTTATCTCTTATTCAGTTAAAATTTCAATCAGAAACTGGCATGAATGGATGAATAAGAAACATGGCATGTATGTATGTATCACGCACTATATAACACTTGAATCAAAAGCAACTGTTCTATATGTACGTATAAGTAAAGGGCGGATCTAGAAAATTATGACGGGGTGCCAAAACGTTTGACGAGGGTGCCAAAACGTTTGACGGGGGTGCCAAAACGTTTGACGGGAATCCAAAAATTTTGACTAAAGGGACCAAAAAATTTTGTTATTGCACAATTTTGTGTCAATTTTTAATCTGAAGCATGTGTTTTTCAAATTATCTAAACAATGAAATGATTCCAACATTGAAATAATTCCTATTTTTATCTAAAACGTGAAGTAATCCAAAATAAATACAAGTAAAACGTACAATGTAATTCTAATACTTTCAGTTCACAATTTTTTTTTAAAATCCTTGGCTGTTTAATTTTAACTTTTCAAATTTTTAACGGGATTTCAATTACGTAAAAAATTAACTGTAATTTTCGTGTGAACTTATTTTAGGATATATTATAGATCTATAATCTAATTTTTTCTATTTCAGACTTTGCGATAAATATATATCATTTTAATCGCTTGTATGTGGCTACAAAGCTCTATAATTCATTTTAATGTTTTTATTCAGGTTTAAATCAACAAATAATAATTGACTTTTTTTTAAATAATTAATGACAACTTCCATAATATTCAAGAATAAATATACTACAAATGACAAAAGCGTACTTTTGAAAAATGTTCAACTTAGAATTAAATGTTTATACCAATCAGCTAAAAATTAGCGTAGCTAAAAATTTGCTTCTAAGGAATAGGCTTAACTTGTATTGAAAAAATTTTGTGATGACTTTTTTGCTTATCACTCAATTTTTAACAAATTTCCCTATTAAAACCAGAGGTCATATACACAATTTTACTTAGATTCATTGTTGCCAGGAGCTGAAATAGTTTCCCGACACAATTTTTAAATCTTACATGGAGGATTTCGTTTATTTTCGCCTTAAACCTAGCCAAATTTTTTATCGTGGGCGGGCTCATTCCCAAAGCTCCGCCCTTGCTTACGTATGCCTCTAAAATCAGTCGGATCATCAGAGTTAAGTTTCGTCATTGCAAAACGAAGTCACGACATGCATCATACATGCAGCATACTTACAACAAAATATCAACTTCCATTTATTTTCTTTATTAAACTTAAAATAAATTTGAAAAACGGCTTCAAAAATTTGTAATACCAACATTAATAACAACAAAAATATTAACAACAATAATAACAATATTAAATATAATAAATAATAATAATAATAACAAGCATTTCTTTCCTCCCCATAAATTTTTAGCACATCTTTTATAACAGTAACACCTTTGTTTTCAATCATTTACAAGTAAGTCTTACATCGTCCATATCAAGATGTATTATATACGAAAACCCGTTCATACCACGACACTCACTCACACACACACACACACACACACACACACACACACACACACACACACACACACACTCACACACACACACAACCACATCAGAAACGAATTAAATGCACATTCAAAACGTAAATATACTTAATTAAAAAGTCATAAATCAATAAATGTCACACTGAAAAAAAATATATGGGAAATAATTACTACAATTGAATAAACATTATGCTTACTTTACACACACTCACTCACACACATACACACACAGACGTACAACACAGACACACTTCCACACATACATATGCACACAGAAACATACAGACACACACACACTCACACATACGACACACACACACTCACACATACACATATACATTAAGCTCTAAATCACACATATACATACGATAAGTTCTACTACGTATATTAATACATCTTTTTTATAATCAAAAAATACAAATTACAATGCATTTATATTATATATTTGCGTATAATATTATTATTACATTTATAATTCTGGCGACAATATGTATATTATATAATATTATGTTATATAATAATATTGTTATATATTAAATAATAATAATTGTATATTGTATAATATATATATATATATATATATATATATATATATATATAGTTGTGTAATACATAAGTGTGTGTATGTGTGTGTTGTGTGGTGTGTGTATGTGTGTGTAACTGTTTAACTTTGTAGTAACGCATATGGATGATAAATGAATCAGTTAAATTCCGTGTAGAAAAAAGGTTACAGTATTGAATTAGCGTAAAAATTACATTATTCCTATGCAAAACTTTCCAGTTGATTTGAACTTACAACAACAACAACAACAACAACAAAAACAACAACAACAAAAACAATAACAAACAACAACAATAACACTGCATTATATTACACATTTGATGAGTTTGTTTATGTTGGTTTGAATGCAAGGCGCGAATTATTATGAAAAACAACTGCAACTACATTATTTAGTACCACCAACACAACAACAATACAACAACTACAACAACTACAACAACAACAACAACTACAACAACAAACAATAACAACAACAATGCAAAAACACAACAGATGATATACAGCATCAAACATGACGTGCCATCATCTATCAAAACACATTGTCTTTTTTTTCTAAAACTATAAACATAAGAAACATATATACAGGAATATTAAAACTAGGATTAACGTTGAAAGTATATGTACATTGTGTTGTGAGTGTGTCTATATATGATTAATTACAGTTCATGTACACTGACATGTTTCTATGACAATGGATGATGGACAGATTTTTATATAAATGCGAAATGCACATCCATTATTATCGACACCCTCATTACCTAGAGACTTGAGGTGAAACAAAGTAGTTATTGAATTGGCGATGTTCGTTGTGGTCTGCCGGTTGGATGGGATTGTCTAATGTTTAATGGTATACATCATTATTTTGTTGAAATTCGCTAAATAAATTTATAGAGACGAAGTAGGCGATTAAAAGTGGAATTAAGTAAACAAGATCGTGAATCAAGTTGAGCTGGCTGGGACGCGAGCACTTATGGCTGACAGATGAATAAATATTCAGCATCTGCAGTTGAGAGTAAAAAAATATAATTGCTCGAGATAGTTAATTTATTTGTTTTGCCGTTGAAAATTATTATTCGATTCACTGGAATTACTTCACAATCATGCACGTAATTATGTATTTAAGGTCCGAAAGTCAACACTTCAACATGCAAGTTATAATTAAGCTCTCATAATCATCATCTCCACCACGAAAATTGCAATAAAAATGATTTCATGCAGCATAATTGGGATGAATAACGTCGCAATTGCTGATAATTATTTCTTTGTAAGGTGGATGGGCTGACTAATCCTTCAGAGAACCGTTACAACGTGGTTCGTTTCGTTACTGGTTCGAAATGACGACGTGGCCGCTCCGATCTCGCTGCATCTTCTCACCGAACCCAGCCTCTTCTTCTTGCAGCACAAGCCGCAGAAGTAGTGGTTGAAGAATTTTTTGAAATCTGAACTCATGAAGTAGAGGACAGGAGCGTTGATGCAAGAATTTAAAAAGGAGAGTACGAAAGTCATTAACTTCCA
>NW_008703782.1:3204656-3237547 GCF_000326865.2 Helobdella robusta
AAATCATCCAAGGCAAACGCTGTCAGTATCATCCCTATCGCCAACATAAAGACAGGATCGCCGTCTTCAACATTGCGGAAAAAATAACTTTGTACGATGCATTAGCTCATTTAAATTCTCATTAAAACAATGCTTGACACTTCATATTTGCAATTATTGAAATATAGCGAAATATTTCATAAGTAGAAATATGAAATTATGAATGGGAATGTCTAAATATTATTAAATTCTATAAACTGTTATCAGAAAGTGTCATTTAAGCTGAAATGAATGAACATCACAGAGCAACGAAACTTCAAAAGTTTCCCCTTCATGAACATACATCAGACATTAATAAATTGCAAAACCTGCGCTAATTAACATCCATCGACATACGTATCGTAGAAACAATATAACGTAATTTTTCATCATATTTTTAATGGCTTCTCTTTCACGAGCCACGTCCCTAGCGACAGCGAGAATAATTAATAATAATGTTAGATCGTTTAGATGCTTCTAACTGCAAAGTAGAATTCAATAGGGGATGATGAATTTATCGTTGGAAGAGCAAAATTAATGTTTACGTTTTTTTTTTATTGCGTTGTTACTTTCCCGCATAACTTTTAAAAAAGCGTGTTATATATTGAATAATTGTAAAAATTAATCCGACTAACTGTTGAAGACATTTTCATGCTTCTCCGATGTTCTATCTCACTCAAACACCATGAATAATCAAGTAACAACCAACTGAACATTTGGACACGGGGACAACCAAGAATGCAGGAATGAATGAATGCAAGAATGAATGAATGCAGAAAGCAGGATCCATAAACAAGGCAGAAAAGTGGCACTTGACAATTAAAATGGCGGAAAACTTGGACCGCTGAACTAATCGAAGAGATTTATGGCAACATGCTAACGGTGCGTACCAAGGAAAATGCGTTATGTGCTAGAATGAGTTTTTTCAGCAGATTATCATTCACATATGTTAATTTGTAGATTTTTAAACGATTGAGACTTTTATTTTACACCGCGCAAAAGAAAGCCACTATTATCAAAAACGTTCATCCTTATAAACACCCTCACACACACACGCAAACACACACACATACAAAGACACACACACACACATCTACACAAACCCCACTCAGCATAAAACTGCCGGCAAAACCAAAGAAATCTCAATAAAAGTCAAGTATTAATTAGTGAGCATCAATATGAAACATCACAAGAGAGTCCATGCAACACTATTCACTCAGTTTTTCCGGCAACTAATAAGAAATGTTGACTTCCTCTTCCAACAAATGAAAGCCTCCTTCTGGAATTTCCTATTAATTAATATTAACAACCATATCCTTGCTTTAAATCTTAGTATCCTGATATGTATGTGTGTGTGTGTGTGTGTTTGTTTGTATGTTTGTATGTTTGTTTGTTTGTATGTATGTACTTATGTTTGTACGCTTGTATATTTGTATGTCTATTAATCTTAGTTTTTGCTTTTTCTTTACGGTATATCTATCCACTGTTGTACCTTTCTCATCTGCTTCCCTCATTATAATATTATGATAAATAAATGCTTATATTTTTCAACGTTATAATAATCAATAGAAATTTTACGTTTCATTTCTCTCATGTTTTCTGAATGTACATTTGTTTCTGCTGCTTGATCACACACACACACACACACACACACACACACACACACACACACACACACACACACACACACACACACACACACACAAACACACACACACACACACACACACAAACACACACACACACACACCACACACACAAAACACAAACACACCCACACAACTCAAACACACACACAACACAAACACACACCTTATGTTGCTTAATGACAAAACGGGTCAACGAACGAATGCCACGGTCCAAGTGATGTTTGTATTTTGGCTCATTTGTATGTTTGTTTATTTGTATGTTTGTACGATGTTATGTTTGTTTGTTTGTATGTTTGTTTGTTTGTATGTTTGCATGTTTGTTTCTCTGTCGACTACCTACACGTTTTAGATTTGAGATAATTGATAAAGAAGGCGTTGCCTTTTTCAGATGATTTCATCTACTACGAGGTTATATATTATTATTATATATTATTATTATTATATTATTATTATTATATATTATTATTATATAATTATTACATCACTGCGTATTTTTATTATTACATTAGTACGTACGTCTTTAGTATGATGCATTCAACTATTTCAGCTAATTCACCAGTTTTATAGGCTTTTGTGTGTGTGTGAGAGAGAAAAAAAGAGATAGAGAAAAATATATATAGAAATAGAAAGAAAAAGAGAGAGAGTGGGTGTGTGCGTGTCGTGTTGTTAAACCAATAAATAAAATTTAATTACAAATAGCATAAACAATAAGAAATAGACAAGGCAGAAAAGAACGTTCTATTAATTATTTTTTCAAAATGAAACCAAAAATTAAAAAAATGAACAGTAAAGAAAAATCATCGTTATTAGGAGTTAATGCGTCATGAAAAATGTATTATGCTCCAAAAACACCATAAAGTTGCTAAAAATTCGCATAACTTTTTCAGCGTGCCAGCTTGGCTTATTTTTTTGGTGTAATAAAACAAAGCCAACAAATTTTTTTTTCAATTAGCTATAAGTTGATATTAGTGTGGTTTTAAAAGTTAATCCCAAGAGTGTAGGGATTGCTGATGCATATGTGTACTAGGAATATTTTTTATTTTTTTATTTTTTCTGTAATTGATTATATTACATTTAAAATAAAATAATTTTTTTCAATTTTTTAATTTTCTCCTATTTAAAATCCCAATTTTAAACTTCGTAAAACTATTTAAATAAACGGTTTGAAAATCCGAAGAATGAAACAGGATAATTTTGTTCCTTCAACTTCGTTATCTCGGTATAATAAGCTTATCATGGGATAAAAGATTTGAAATACGCGTGCGTGTGTGTGTTGTGTGGGTGTGTTTGTATTTGTGTGTGTGTGTGTGTTTGTATTTGTGTTTGTGTTGTGTGGGTGTGTTTGTATTTGTATTTGTGTGTATGTTTGTATTTGTGTGTGTGTGTATGTGCCATGTAACTCCAACTCCCTAGTTTGATTGGAATAATTACTATACGCAAACATTACTATCTACACATGAACGGAAAATAAACACTTTCAAAGTAGGAAACTCGATCCAAAATCAAATCAAGTAATTTTACTCTCATTCTTAGTACGCTCTTTAAATGAAAAATTTTCAAACTGTGCCAAAAAACAAATGTCTTGAACATCAACAAACGGAGCTTACATATCTGAAAGAGTTTTTTGTCAGTCAGAGTTTTAATTTATGATATAAATTAAATTTACTGTCATCAAGAAACTAAATGCTTGTATGTGTATGTTGTCGAACGACTCGCGAATATAATGTCTACAATTAGATATATGTCAGTATATATTGCAAATGACAGATTAAAATAGTTATCATTAATGTGAGATTTATAAATGTGAAATGTTCTGCACTATCTAGCTATTACTATCAATGAGATAAATTATTTATCTCTCAAAGGAAATGATTTTTATTTCAACGTGATTATGGCTTACTTGTTGAATACAACACGCACATCCATCCACACGCACGCACACTTTCATTACTTTTTTCTATTTATTCATTTATTCAAAACTAACCACATCAATAAATTCAATATGTTTAAATGAACATTGATTGATTTGAGGTTGGTAGCTAATAGAAAGACTAAACACGACATAAGTTTTGTTTAGTCACATCTGTTCAGTTCTTCAATTGAGGATAACTTAACTCCTTACTTCCACGAAAATAGTTACTAATTATTGGGAAAGAGATAAAAAAAATAGAGAGATAGTAAAACAGCAGAAAATCGAACGAAATTTGAAATATATATCTTCAAAACGACGATAGATGCCACTCTTATCAGAATATTCCTCGTAGATAGATTTTATCAAGGTGTGCACCGTGCAGTCTATACTAGATGTGAGTGGGAATCGAAATTTGTTCCCAATTCCGTCCCATTTTTGTTTGTCATTCCCGATTCCCTCTTGAATTCTCATTTATGACAACGTTCTCGAAAATTCCCTTTCCCTACTTTTTAAACTCATTCCCGCGTCTTCCCTCCCGCTCCCTCTCATTCCATTTTTTCCCATTTTTGAACGCGAAGAACTAGTTTTTTTAAATCAAAATTTATGAACATGTTTTTAGCTTCAAACAAAATGAAAACCCCAAAACTCTAAAAAAATATATTAAAACAACAATAATAATTTACAATTAAAACGATTAAAAACAATTTTATAGATGTTTTTGGACATATACACTACAATGTGAATCTCTGTGTCGACTAGAGCCCTGCGCGGTTTGTGGTTGTCGCGATTTAAACCGCAAAAACCGCACCGCAACTGCGGTTTTTTACGGTTGCGGTGCAAAATCATGCGGTTTTACACGGTTGCGGTTTTGAAATATGCGGTTTTTCCGCGGCGCGGTTTTTTTTATCAAAACCGCGGTGAATATAGCGTTAACAAAATAGCGTTAAATATTTTTGTTCGTCCATAACATTTTAAAAATTGCATTATCATTGTAATAATTTTATATATTAAAATCTTAATATCTTTGGAAGCCGTTGAAGCAACCATTTTCTTTTTCCTGTTACTTTGAAAGAAGTAGTTATTTTATTTACGGCGTGGTTAATTATCAATTATTTCATAAAAATGTCCGAGGTAAAAAATGTTGATCCACAGGTAGATGTAATTGATAAAGAAAGGGTAGGATCATCTCTCAATTACACACTGCAAAAGAGACGGTCCAGTTTAAATCCATACAAAATTGACAAACGTTATTTATTAAGAAGAGTAACAGTGATTTGGATGTAGATAGTTGTGATTTATAATGTCAATAAAAACATTAATGTTGCTTTTCATTTCTTGCAGTGCGGTTGCGGTGCGGTAGCGGTTTTAAATGTTGCGGTTTTGTGCGGTTGCGGTTTTTGAAAATTCCAACCGCGCAGGGCTCTAGTGTCGACCACATGTTTGCATATATATATATATATATAATATATATATATATATATATATATAAAGTTTGTTTTTAGCTGTATTGCTTGCACATGGTTTTAGCAATTACCATGGACTACCATGGGTGTTAGGGTGTCCCGAAAAATTTTTTTTTAGAATTTCGCAATACAAGACCTCTTGAAAGTTGCCAATTTGATCATAAATTACGAAAATAATCATACAAATTAAATTAAATTGCATCTTCAGCGTTCTACCATATTTTAAAGTTTTGAAAAATGGCATTTTTGTGTTAATATTTTGTGCCGCTTAATTATAATTAAAATGTTATATATGTTCTTTGTTTTGTTTACATGTGATAACTTCACTTCACATTGTTTTAATTTGTATGCATTAGCGTTTTCCTGGTTGTTTTAAATTTTTCTAGTTTGAGTTAGCAAATTCACTAAAATTTCAGTTTCTGAAGACGTGATTTTAATTGTAAGCGAATTCTATTAAACTAATCTTATTATTTTGCTATAAAATTTTAAAATTAGAAATGTTTTATTTTCATCTTTCAGAAAATGAGTTCAATGCGTAGCGATACCATATGTGATATATTAGGTCCATATGATGAACTTAACGAACGGCAGCTACCAACCATAGGGGATGTCATTAAATTTATTTTATTTGTTAAGAATGACCAGAAACTAAAATTTAATGGCAAGGATCCATCCAATTTAAACATTTATTCAGTTGTATCTAAAAAAATTCAAAATATCTGGATAAAAGCTTCCATTCCAATCGTATCTAATGATCGAGTTTTACAACTCTTAAAATTTTATTTTGAAAAATATCTCACTTTGAAAAGATATCCCAAGAGCAAAAGACATGATAGTTTTGAAAAAAAACTGAAATGTTTTTCAGATTTATCAAAGAGGCTTTTTGATGTGGCTTCATGTAAATGTGTCTTATTTGAAGCATGTGTATGTTTGAAAAATAAAAAAGTTCCTGTTAACGAAAGACAATTTTTGATCGATCAAAGAAATGAGAGAAAAATGGCTATAGGTGGCATCGATAAACAGGAAACGGTCAGATTGAGGAAACGACAGGCAAGACAATTTGAACGTTCAGTGAAAGGAGTCAAAAAGTTTTGCTCAACACAAGGTTCTAATATTGTTTCAACAGCTTTGGATGAAGACGAGACGCATATCAATTTTTCCAAAACCAACCTGGCAACAGAAACACTTCTGACAAACCTGTCATTTACAAATACACCAACAACAACATTCGCTAATCGAAATTTACTGCAGTTACCAACATTGGCAAAAGTTTGTGATAGATATCGATTGTCTATACGATCTGCTGCTGCTGTTGCTTCTGCCGTTTTAGTTGACGTAGGTCTGGTTTCAGATGAAGACTCAACTCTAGTAATAGACAAAAATAAAGTACACAGAGCTGTATCAAAGGCCAGAAAAAATATATTTCAAAATATTAGCGAAGTTTCACTAAACAGCATTTATTTTGATGGTCGAAAAGACAAAACGTTGGTGAATAAAAAAATAGGAGTCCGTTACCATCGCAAAGTGATTTTAGAAGAACATATTTCAATTTTATCAGAACCTAATTCTATTTTTTGGGACACACATCGCCATGTCGTGGAACCGCAAAATAAATCTTTACTTCAATCATAACTTTATTAAAAAATCGAAATTACAATTTAAATGACGTAATTTGCGTTGGATGTGATGGAACTGCAACTAATACCGGGTGGAAAGGTGGTGTAATTAAATACCTTGAAGAGTATTTGGATAGACCTTTACAAAGGTGTGTTTGTATGCTTCATGCTAACAAGCTACCTTTTCGTCATTTATTCTTGGCTTTAGATGGCTGCACTTCAGGTCCTAGAGAATATTCAGGGCCTATTGGAAAACAATTAGCTACTTGCGAAAATAAAACTACGTTGCTTTTTCAACCACTGACCGGTCATTTGCCTGATTTAACGAAAAATGTAGTTAATGAACTGAGTACAGATCAAAAATATCTCTATGAAATATGTCAAGCAGTATTAACTGGTTCCTGTAGTCCTGAGCTCGCAAACCGTCAACCTGGAAATCTATCTCATTCAAAATGGCTTACTTGTGCCAACCGTTTACTTAGACTATATGTAAGTACTCCTGATCCATCAGAAAGTTTGCAAATACTTGTCGAATATGTAGTTAAAGTATATGCTCCTATCTGGTTTTCAATTAAACAAAAAACATCTTTTAAAGATGGAGCTAAGCATATTTTTAATTTAATTTTATTCTCTCGATATTTACCAACAAATCTAAGAACAATTGTAGATTCTGTAATTGAGAGAAATGCTTTTTATGCACATCCAGAAAACCTTCTTGTTAGTATGTTATTTGACGACAGAGACTATATTCGGGAACTAGCATGTCGAAGAATAATAAAAGCTAGAAATACTGACACATCCAGAAAACCTTCTTGTTAGTATGTTATTTGACGACAGAGACTATATTCGGGAACTAGCATGTCGAAGAATAATAAAAGCTAGAAATACTGACAATGGTTTCAAACAGAGAATATTTAAAACACCGAAGCTTAACTTCTCTGCTAAAGATTATACTGAAATTATTTCGTGGCAGGAGTGTCAAATTACACTACCACCTGTGCTTCGGGATGTTACTAATGACGAACTCAAAAAGATGGCAAAAGATGGAAACCTTAAAATTGTTGATTTTCCTTGCCACACACAATCAGTAGAGAGATGTGTTAAACTGGTAACAGAAGCATCACAGAGTGTGACTAATGTTAATTCGAGAGATGGTTTCGTAAGAACCACGTTACAAAGTCGAGCTGAATTTCCAATTTTCAGACATAAAAATAAATTCAAATTTTAAATATATTTTATACTTGAATATAAACCGTCTGTTGTTTAATCTTGTTTAAATGTGTTTTGTTTTATAAATAGTATTTAAAAATCTATTATAAATGCATAAAATTTCGCAACTTTTGATACCTCTTGTTATAATGTGTCTTAAAAAAATTTTTTTTTCATACATCGACGGGACACCCACAATTTTCGTTTCCATGCTCACCTCTAGTCTACACGTTCGTTATGAAACCTGTAATGCGATTCAAGTACTTTCTTACTATGAAGAGAATTTTTTTACGATCAAACCCAGGCATGGCAGCACAAAACCAGGTTTATTTATTTGATTATTATTATTATTATTATATCTAATTACTCTCAACCGCCATTATAATGAAGTTTAATAAAAGATGACGATGTTTGAACTCGAAATTGGAATTTTTTTTTAATGATAAGATTGAGAAATTATTTTAAATCAAAAATTTCAATGAAAATATCTGAGCTTCGTTGATGGCACGACAAATAAGACAACGCATTTTAAAATATAGAGCAGTGAAATGAGCCCATTAAAATTTTCTCAAGTAAAACAAAAGTCATCTGCAAAGTTAGTGAAATGAACCCATAAAAAATTTCCCACGTAAAACTAAAATAATCTCCACTGGAAGGACGATCAATTTTGAACATTTCTTAAAAATAATAGATAAAAAACATGTAGAACTTTATGAGGAAGTGCTTGATGGGCTGATTATAGGCTGACTGTAGGTAGTTGGTTGAATTAGATATCTCTCTAATATTTCACCTTAGTATTCATCAGAAAAATTTTTGTTGTTTCTTACAACTCTATTTTGAAATTAACCATGAAAGATTTTGTTAAATTTTGAAATATAAAACTTTAAATCAGTCAGCCAGCCAGTCAGTCAACCAACCAACCAACCAATCAATCAACCAATCAATCAATCACCCATTTTGTTTGTGAATTTTATGAATTTTGTAAACAGAATAGTCTTGAGAATCGCCATGAACTTCGTAAGCGATGGAGAAGGAGGAAGAGACTTCTAGAGAAAAGGGCCAGAAAAAGCAAACGCAAATTTAGCGAGAGTGCTCAAGACGAGTTAAGAAGAAGTGAGAACAAGAAGACGATGGTAAACTGGGTCGTTTAGGCTTAATTGATATAGATATATAACCTGATAAACTTTGATTACCATTTTAAAAAAAAACAATTTTAAACGGTCAAATTATTTGTACCACAAATTTTTATTTATTTATTTAATAATTTTATTATTCAAAATTATCAAAAATATTTTCAATTTCGAATAAAATTCAATTTTAAAAACTCTAATTATTGCAAAACTATCTTTAAATAATAATAAAATTTCTTTCAAATATTGCGCTCCAAGTTTTCAGCTGCGATGAGAAAACCATTTATCGGCGTCCTTTTAATGAATTTTTTTATGTGTATTTAATGATCAATAGTTATGAAAAACAAGCGGACAAACAATAAATGAAACAATATCAAATATATATTTGGGCTGCTATAATAAAATAAAATCCTTACATGAAATAAAATTGTCGAGAAGAATGAAAATTGGTAACGGGTGTGGCAACCGGTTCTGGAGTCAAGAAACGATTAATTTTTTTATGTCTTCTAATAATTTGAAATGAATCAATTTTAATGAAATGTTTTTTACAATTAATTCCTAATTAACTTCCAAATGTTTCAACATGCACACCCATTGTTATAGCATCTTACAGATTGGGAGGTTTCGTCAAATTTGTATTCGAACCCGGTTATTGAGACAAAGAACAAGACGTCTTTAACAAATACACCATTACGTCGTTTTTGAGATTCAACGATTACTTTAACTTTATTAATGTTAGTTTTTTGACTGAATTTTCCAGCTGATTGTTGGGACGGGGTTAGGACGGATATCTTAACTTTTTATCAAATTTCAGCCATTTTAATTGAACCCGTGCAATTTGTCTTTTAAGTTAAAACGAAATTGAAACTCCCTGATGACCATGGTTCTGATATGAACCACCTGATGAACTGTACATTTAAACCCCAAGTATGCCCCAAGTATCTTACTTTGCTAAAAAATTATAATTAATTTTAGATTATTACTTTAACAAATTTAAAAAAAATTTAAATTATTAAATCTAGGTGTTTTTTTTTGTTTGTTTGTTCTTATATAAAGGATGCGATAGAGGCATTATTGATATTATTGTTATTTAACTGTACAGTTATAATAAAAAAAATTTTTAGCAAATTTAAAATTTATCCAATTGAAATAATCATGTCATTATTAAAAATAATTTAAAATAAATCAAATAAACAATCTCCAATAAAAATCATCCATGGTTTAAACTAATTCAAGAAATATTTTCATTCAATTTTATAAGTTTTTTTAACAAAACTTAAACGAATTTAAACAGCATTTCAAATAATGTCATTTAAACTTGGAGTTTTCTTAGACTCCTAGATGCTTTAGTTCCCTGTACATTTGATGGGCGGCACACATAGTACAACAGCCCATGCACATTATATCGTTGAAGATACTTCCCTGATTTTTATTTAAACAGTTACAATATTTTAATTTAATTCACTTTAAATGTATTTTATTTTGTCAAAACTATTTACAGGCATTTTTATTTTAAATTGAATAAAAATGAAAAAAAATGTAAATGAATTTTTAATTCGTCACACAAATCCGATCAGTAGTTTATATTTTTTTTATTAAAATATTTTTTTGAATAAAACAAATAAAAATAAAAATGACAATAAAAAATAGAATGGTATAACTTCGTAATTTGGAAGAAACAGGCAAGTAATATAAAATAAAAGCGCACGTCTACCTTGATGCCGTATTGAGTTCTTAGTTTGGTCCTCATGGCCGTCAGGAAGCCATAACAACAGCAGGGACCCAGCACGCATTCGTCCATTTTGGAGGCCAGTGTGCACGTGAAGCAAAGGAAACACCAGTAACAATAGCAGCCTTAAGTAATTCAAATAGAAATAAAATTTTATTTTATTCTAAAAAAAATTACAGAACAACAAACGTATTATATTTGAAAAAAAACCTCACAACAAACGCAACACTATAGGAACAAGTAATCGTCTAAAACAAATATGACAAATATTGTAAGTGGACAAAAAATTAATTATGTACAACCAGTGGCGGGCCTTGGAAGTGGGGCCAAAAACTCTGTTTTTGCAAAGAAAAAAGTTCGCCAACCGAATTTTGGGCAACACGACAACAAATCTTAGAGCTCTAGTCGAAATGTCAAAAAATATTTAAACATCTTCAAAGTTTTGGCCCCCCCCCGTCAAAGTTATCTAGATCCGCCACTGTGTTCTGCAGGAGTGGAACTCACATCCGGCCATATCCTGACAGCAGCCGCAGATTCCCGACGACCAGGGTTTAATATTTTGTATCTGCCCTGCTAACTGCGGCTGACTGGTCACCACATTCTGTCCCTGGTACTGCATGTTGTAGTTCGGATTCATTTTTTTTTTGAATTTATATTCTTTAATTTAAATTTTTCTTGTAAAAACTTTTGCTTGAAATATAAATTATTATCCTGGCAGGAAGAGCGCTTCCTCTGTTAATTTTTAACTTTGTGTAACTATATTAATAAATGTTTGTTTGCATGTATGTATATATATATATATATATATATTGTGTGTGTGTATATATATATATATATATATTCATATATACAAACTGTGTCTGTGTATATGTATGTACGTGCGTACGCATGTACGTATGTATGTATGTATGTATGTATGTATGTATGTATGTATGTATGTATGTATGTATGTATGTATGTATGTATGTATGTATGTATGTATGTATGTATGTATGTATGTATGTATGTATGTATGTATGTATGTATGTATGTATGTATGTATGTATGTATGTATGTATGTATGTATGTATGTATGTATGTATGTATGTATGTATGTATGTATGTATGTATGTATGTATGTATGTATGTATGTATGTATGTATGTATGTATGTATGTATGTATGTATGTATGTATGTATGTTAAAACCAAATCAGCGATGAGTGACACTAAACAGTCAAACATCTGAAAAAATCGGTTAACAATTGATATCTCGTTATTCGCTCACGTCGGCGTTTAATTGAACATTTTCGGTAACACAGACGCGCAAAAACCTTTGCAGCAAACAAGATATATGATTCATGGCGAAAAATAGCTCTCTGCTGTCGCCATACCTGCCACTTATCATTTTGCAAATCTTTTTAAAAAATATTGAAGTGTTGTTGTCCATCGGATCTCAACCAACCGCAGCTCGCGTCGCTTGACGCGGCCAGCAGACGAGCCGAAGTTGCATCGTCGGGACTAGAGGACAACAAAAACTGAAAAGTTGTTTTGTATGCCTCTTCCAGCAACCGAGCTTGAAAATGTTTTGCTCGGTTGGGTGATGCTGGTAGGGTACCAAGATTCGTGAAAGATTGCCGGAGCAGGGCAGACTGCAGGTCGAGCGTGGCAGCGGCAGATGATTTGTAAACAATAGGTGCCAGCTGGACTACGCTTAACAACCCCAGTCCCCCAAACCGAACCGGCAACTGGGCCTGAGACCAGCCCCTGTCTGTCAACTCAACATTGCATAGGGCTGACAAAGCTGACCTCAGGGCGCCATCGAATCCGCCCAAAATGGATGCATCAACCGAGAAGGATGTACGAAGGAAATACATCAATCTAGGCAAACTAAGGGCGTTGCGGACGATGGTCAGCGCGTCGTGGACCGGAAGATGAGACACTCGGTCGAGGGCGAATTTCAGCTCTGCGAGTTTTTTATTAAAAAAAGTGTTTTGAAACTCACCCTCCATCAATGGGGTGCCCAAGAAGCTCAATGATGCCTCAGACACTAAGGGCACTTCCGCCAGTGTCTGTGGCATTTCAAAAGAGTCGTTTGCGTACAATTCGCATTTTTTACTATTAAGCTCAAGCCCAATGATGGAGGCCTTGTCTTTAGACAGGAATCAGTAGCTAAAATTGCACCCTCGGCGGCCAAACTGATATCGTCCAGGTAGCCGCAAACGAATTTTGAAAGAGATTTTTCCAACACCGGGTGTAGGGTCAGAGCAAACAACATCGGCCCCAAAGGGTCACCCTGTTGCACCCCCTCGGACGATTCCATCACCCAGGTGTTATAACCAAGAGAAGAGATTCGGCCATATGCGGAGTGGCAGTAATTGTAAATTTGGGGACAGAGCCGTTTGACTGCCTCCAGCATCGAATCTCTCCTCAGGGTATTAAAGGCATTCCTGAAGTCAATTTTTAAAAAACCCCATTTATCGGGTAAGTCCAGAACCAATTTACGGGCCGCATGTACGGCCGCCTCTGCTCCTCCTTTCACCCCAACGCCCAGTTGAATTGGGTAAAGTTTCGCCTTGGTTTCTTCCAACACCAAGATCAGAGCACATTTGCTGGCCAACCTTCTCCAAAAGTTATAACCCAATGATGTATGTATGTATGTATGTATGTATGTATGTATGTATGTATGTATGTATGTATGTATGTATGTATGTATGTATGTATGTATGTATGTATGTATGTATGTATGTATGTATGTATGTATGTATGTATGTATGTATGTATGTATGTATGTATGTATGTATGTATGTATGTATGTATGTATGTATGTATGTATGTATGTATGTATGTATGTATGTATGTATGTATGTATGTATGTATGTATGTATGTATGTATGTATGTATGTATGTATGTATGTATATGAATAGATGTATGTGCAAATGTATGGTTAAAAGTATGCTAAATAACATGTACCTGACACACAGCTGAAACATGAGAATTACAGCCAGTCAGTCAACCACGAAAGATTGCGTTTTGCTGAAGTTCCTCCTGTAGTTCTGAACAATGAAAGCTTGTGAGTATTGAATAGATTGAATGAAGTTAGCTGAAGGAAATATTCAACGTGCCAAATCAATTGTTCGTTAATCTCAATTACTTTTATGAGTGCAAATTAAATTTATTCTAAATGAATTTGTATTCTTTCTGCTTGTGCAAACATCATTGGCTACATATAGACTTTAAAGAAATACATTGAAGAAAAGGCTGAAAAAAAATAAATTGATATGTAATACAAAAGTTTATGAAACAGCTTACAAAATTACAAAAACTATTGTGTGAATAAAAATAGTAAACAAATTCGGAAACACGAAATCTTAATAACATGGCTATTCTTGGGCGACGTGATGGCTCAATGGTTAAAGGCGCCTGGTCGTGCTATTGCAATGACTGGGTTCGAATACAAAGAGATCCCCGCCTGTCATATGCAATGTGTATGATGCGTGGTTTGCACGCGTATTCATGTACGCCGTGTGTGTTTGTTGTTGAAACCTCTGAAGCTAACGCAAAAGAGAGAGAGTAACCTTTAACCTTCTTTCAAGAACAATCAAATGAGTTTTAACGCTGAACATAATTTGAATGTAAAACGTCTTACACTTTCAAATAGAGAAAAGTAACTGAGAGTTATTAAAATAAGAAATAGAATTAGTAATTATAAATTAATTAAATTGATTTATTGATTAATTAATTACTAATTAGTTATATAATGTGACGAGAATCCGAATTAATTCAACCTGATGAAAGTTATTGAATTATTCAGATGTATGTGCACTTGACACTTTCAACATATACTAATTTTACTTCAGATTTTTATACATACTTACCTCAATACTGTTGCAATTTATGAAACGTGTTTTAACAGCTTTAAGACTATCACTATACTACAACAACAACTACTACACTACTACTACTACTACTACTACTACTACTACTACTACTACTACTACTACTACTACTACTACTATTACTACTACTACTATTACTACTACTACTACTACTACTACTACTACTACTACTACTACTACTACTACTACTACCGCAACTACTACTAACTAGTAACTAGTAATCGTAGTAGTAGTGGCGGATCTATTATGCTATGCTTTAGCTCATCACACCTAATTTTTCATTTTCGGTCGATTTTTCACCTAAAAATTGCGTTTTCTTGTCTAAAAACTATATATTAAAAAGTATCAGTGCATTATTTTCTACTTTGACTAATTTCTTGATAAGTTTTTAAATATTTCGTACCGTATTTTTGTTATATTTTTTAACTTGTTTATATAAAAACAAAGTTTTTAATTACTCTTCTATTCATTTTTTTTTCCAGAAAAAGCTTTTTTCGGTAATCCTTTACAATTTTTAGTTATTTATGTCGTCTAAACCTGGTTGTATCTTATATTAATATCTATATCTGTGTGTTTCTAATTACATTCATACATGTGTGTGTGTGTGTGTGTGTGTGTGTGTGTGTGTGTGTGTGTGTGTGTGTGTGTGTGTGTGTGTGGGCAATCTTTGGGTTAATGGGTTTTGTTAATGCACTTTTTAAGATATAGCAATGAAATGTGTGAGTGTGTGAGAGAAGAATTAAATTTTATAGCTGAAGACTTTAAAGAATAGTTTAATTTTTAAAAATATCTCTAACATCATTAATATCCAAAATTAGGGCAAGTCACATTTAAGACGTTGGAACGTCTGAAATGTCCAACAAACAATTAAAACATATTAAAACGACTTTGAAATTTTAACTAGCAGATATTTTATGTTTGTTTTTCATAAACGTTCAATGCTTTAACCGAAGTAAAATTGTTACAAAATTTCTTCTCCAGTCAAATGATGGCGGATTGATGTTGATGTCATACAAGATGTCCTCAGTAGAGATTGAGTGACCTGACCTCCCTGTACATCTGACTGACCGCACATGGGGCACAACATGAAACAACCATTATATCGCAGCATATCGAACCCTTTCAACGTTTTCATTCAATTTTGAATTTTGTTGCTAATGTTACTACTATTACATTCAAAATTGTAGTTCAATTTCTAATGTTAGCTTACCCTGATTCCCAGTTGACCTCTCAACTTGGACCTCATAGCGGGCACGAACCCCGGTATGCACAACGGACCAAGTGCACACTCGTTTTTTTTGCTGGCTGCAGAGCAGGTGAAACATGAGTAGCAAAAGATGCAGTAAAAAACTGAATGAAATGTATCGATTGAAGTCGGAAATTGCTAAATATAATTTTTTTAATTTAAATTAAAAAATGTTCTCATAAATTTAAAATAATTAAACAAAAGTTAGTTACTGACGTGCTTGAAACCTTTAACAAACAAACAAACAAACAAACAAACAAACAAACAAACAAACAAACAAACAAACAAACAAACAAACAAACAAACAAACAAACAAACAAACAAACAAACAAACAAACAAACAAACAAACAAACAAACAAACAAACAAACAAACAAACAAACAAACAAACAAACAAACAAACAAACAAACAAACAAATGAACAAACAAACAAACAAACAAAAGATAAATGATTTCATCTATAAATTTAATAAATCTCTTTTCTAGGCCTTCCACTAACATGCCTCACAGTCCGTACAACAGCCACACAATCCGTTCGACCAGTCACGAACATTTTGTGGCTGTCCAACCCTCTGAGTGCCAGCCTCACCACCGCCATCACCTGACTGGTTGTCTGCCAGGATGACGTTCGTTGTTTGCTGGGGGCTGAAATGACCCCTGGCTGCATCATTACGGGGGGTGGCATCATTACGGGGGGTGGCAAAATTTCAAGTGGCAAAGACTTTGTATGTGTAGTTGAGTTTGGATAAAAAAATCAGTCGAATCAGCAAAATTATCCCGGTAGCAACAGGAACACAATTCTACAACGATTGAATATTTTATTTTTTCACCTCTCTTGTTTGGAAATCATTGAGACATAAATAAGCACAACTTAAAATAAGTTCAACTCCTATAAACTAATGATAAAGTAAACGAACGAGAATATTGTATTTGAATAAATTTTAAAATTGGTCTACGGTACAAACAAATTGTACATTATTGGATGTGATAGTTGCTTAACAATGCCTGTTAAATTATGATTATATTGGTAATGAATGTTCTTTCTAAATGGCTTCACATGAGTTCAAACATCATCTAAATGCTGCAACAATGAGTTACTAAACTGTTAATAATGGAACGAAGTGAAAAATCAAAGCTGTTATACATTGATTAGAATGAACCCACACATTTCAGAAGTAATTATCTAATGTGTGTTCATGGGCGTTTTAAAAATTTCTAAAAAAATATTAAAATTATACAGTTTATTCGGTGTTACTGAACCCAAGTATTCATAATTTTTGAATGTTAAAGTCATTCTAAATTGAATGATGGGTCAGTTTTCATAGCGATGTTCTATCTATCTACATATGTATTAGATTCCATTTTTAAACCTGTAATGAATAAAATTCGTATAATTTCATCATGACGATGATGATAATGATGACGATGATGATGCTTACGATTATGATGGCAACGATGATGATGATGATGATGCATAAGATTACAATGATGGTGATGATGACAACGACGACAATGATGATCAATCAAACAATCAATGGGTTTATAAAGCGCTATTTCCGCGATGTTCAACTACCCTCTTCAATGAATTTTGAAAACAGATGGGTCTGGAGGTTCGCTCTGAACTTTGTAAGTGATGGAGAAGTAGTCAGAGAAGGAGGTAGAGAGTTCCAGAGAAAAGGGCCAGAAAAAGCAAATGCAGATTTAGCAAAAAAGTGTTTAACACAAGTTAAGAAAAAGTGGAAACAAGAAATTTAGGTTCAATTAATATATCTGATAATTACTTAGGAAATAATTTAAATTGTGACATAGACATAAATGTGCAAATTTTAAAAATTATTCTATATTTTATAGGTAGCCAGTGCAAGAGAACAAGATATGGAGATATATGAGAAAAGAAAGGGGCACGAGCAACTAGACGAGCAGCAGAGTTAAAAGCTTTACTTAAAGGATAGAGTGTAGAATCAGAAAGACCATAGTAGAGCGAGTTACAATAATCAATTCTAGATAAGACTAACGAAGTAACAAGAAGGAGAAGAGTAGGATTGTCAAGAAATGGCAAAAGTTTTTTATTCTAAGCAGATGAAAGTAATGATGATGATGATAATGATGGCGATGATGATGACGGTGATAACGACGATGAGGATGTCATTTTTTAATGGAAACAATTTCAAAAAGTCAGCGCACTGTGAAGAGAAACTTTCTTTTAACAACATATCAAAGTTACCATTATTAGGCTAGTGTATGAATGTGCTTAACAGACGAGCCGCATAAAATTATCTAAACGGGATAGCTTAGCATTTTAAAAATTGACAATAACATTTTGTTATGAAGATGAATAACAATTTTGATGGCCTTTGATATTTAGAAGTATTGTCTCATTGTACTCTAAAATAAATTTTTAATTTAAAAACAATTAACTACGTGAAACTGCTGCTACTACTACTACTATACTACTACTACTACTACTACTACTACTACTACTACTACTACTGCTACTACTACTACTACCATTACTACAACAACAACAACAACAACTACTACTACTACTACTACTACCATTACAACAACAACAACAACTACTACTACTACTACTACTACTATACTACCATTACTACTACAACAACAACAACTACTACCACTACTAATAAGATCGTGGTCAATAACAAATCCCATTCGTGAAGTCCTTTTGTCACTTGTTGAATATCGCCAAATTTCAACTACTACAAAGTGTTGAAGATCGGGTTTTGTGGAGGTCGATGGTCGCCAATGTCCTGAAGTATAAGGCACGAAAAGAAGAAGACTTCTACTGCTGCTACTATTACTACTATTACTACTACTACTATTACTACTAATACTACTACCAACAATAATAATAATAGCAACAGTAGTAATAGCAGCAGCATTAGTAGCAATAGTTGTAGTAGTTTATTTGTATGTACGTCATTTCAATCCCCATTTAATACGGCACTAATAAATTTAATTATTGCTATCTTAAATGATATGGAATTTTTTTCCTTGGCTATATAAATAAATAAATATATATATATTGATGAAAATCACAGCATGTTCGGCGTTAGTTAACTTCCAATTTAACTTTTCGATTTTTTTAACGGTTGATCGAGAAGACTTTGGCGCTATGAAGAATCACATGAAAGAGAAACACAAAACTAAAATTACTAGACAAATCTTAGACCACAATGTTGAAATTTTACATTACAATAACAACCATTATAATTTACGACTAGCCGAATCAATACACATAGAACAAATACATCCGAAAATAAATATTCAACAAGGGCAATTGGAATTCTTCCCACTAATAAATTTAGAAACAGAGAAATCATCGACAATGAAAACACGTAAAAGTGTTATATTTAACGATAATGAAAACACGTTAAAGTGTTACATTTAACGATGTTAAAGATTGTAAAAATAAATTCACTTTAAACAAACAAGGAATCAATAAAAGTAGAGTAGAGGCACAGCTGATGGTAAAAAATCTTCAGCTAAAATTGCGTGTTTCCGTTATTTTGTTAACTTTTGACAACGGTTAAAATTTATGTGTAAAGTTTCAACTTGATAAATATTCATGTTACACGCATTGCAAATTAAAAATAATTTACACGACACACCACACTATAGCAACGTTTCTAATTCATTCGTGAGAATAATTGTACGCCTATAAACACTAGCTAGTGTTGTAGACAGTCTGAAGTAGAAATTTTAATTGAAACACTGCAAATAATTAGTTGATTCATTCACTCACCCACTCATTCATTCCTTCATTTATTCACGTGTGAGCCTTGTTTTGTTCTATATTTTTAATTCACAAGCCTGTCTTATATACTAACCATTCGAACATTCAGACATTAAACACATTCAGAGCTTCTGCAATTAAAGCTCTTCTAAAATCTAAAGGTGGGTAGGCACTTGATGAAGTTAGGCTGCTACATTTAATGCAAATTATTGCATGCTACTTGTACAGCTAAGCTTTCCACGCAGCATTATAAAGTGTCGTAATACTTAATGTAACGTTTTGTTGTAGGCATCCATTTTATTTATCAAATCGAATTTTACAATTGGAAGGGTTGAAATGATTCAGAGATCTAAAAAGAAAATACCGTCTTGCGACAGACCACCGATAGTGAAATAAATTCAATTTAGTTTAATTTGAATTTATTTTAATAAAGTTCAAAGTGAGTGTAAATAAACTTCTCATGCCAGAAACACAAAAACATTACAGCTTTTCAAAATCAGATTTGCGAGAAATGTTTCAATAGAGATTGTAGTTTTTTGACAATAACGTATCGCTCAGTATGTACGGTTCGCTAGATTTTTGGTTCTCATTTGACCGAATCAATAGTTAAATTTTTAAAATTTCGATTGATGTTATGTATGACTTGACTTTTAAGACTCCTCTCTCTCTCTCTCTCTCTCTCTCTCTCATTTTATCTCTTTTCTTTTCTCTTTCTTTCTCTCTCCTTCTCTCCCTTTCTTTTTTTTCCAATTTAAATTATTCATATTTCTAAGTCTGCAGTTTCATATTTAGCATTATGCGTAGAAACAACTTGGAACAAAACTCTGGCGAATGACAATGAAATAAGTCTTTCAATGCGTTTCTAGGATTATTTCTGACAAATTATATTTATGTGCTAGACAAATTAATTATTAATAGTTGTTTTAATTATAAAAATTAAATTAGATTAAATGAAATTCGCTTTTAAAATTCTTCTTCCTTCCTCTGGATAGTAGAACAACACGGTGCAACAACACGCGCAACAGGACCGACATTAATTATTTACACAAACCCTTACCCCTTAGATCCGCCTCTGGGTATTTGACCATTTCAATAAACGGTGAAGATTTTTGGTTTCGTGTAAATTTTAAATTGGGATTAGCTTAGAGATTGTAACTTCAAATCGGTTTATCTGGTGCTGTTCGAGTATTTTAACATTTGATTGATCTGTAAGTTGACTTGTTGATGTCTTTACGTTTTTGATCTGCGGTTTTTTTAGAGCTTTCGAGTATTTTATATTTTAGTTTTGTATCTGATATACATTAATGACAGTCAGTGAAACCCCCTGGCAGAAAAATGCATCAACACTAACACACACACTAACACACACACACACACACACACACACACACACACACACGCATACATTTACATAAGCATTAACGTAACGTAAATTCTTTATACTGTACGTAATTCTCAATGTATAAAGATTTGTACATACTGTACTATTGTACAGTCCGAAGCATAAATGTACGCTTTCAAATGCAAATATATAAAACTTAATCTAATGTTAACAAACAGTATTATTATGGAACGGCAGTTTTGGTCTGAACTCAGGGCACAAGTGTTTCTAATAATTTCAATGAAATTAGCAAATTAGTCAAATAATAACGTATACAAGTTGTAAACATACGTACATTCAAACTGCATACACAACCCTTTACACGTAAGCGCATATATACGCATATAAACCCAAGTGTACAAGTCTGCTAATGTAGATTTTTCATCGTTGGTCAAATGTTTGTACAGCTTTGTACACACACATATACACACGTACACATGCACATATATGCACGTACACACACACACACGTACACACACAAGCACATTCATGGCATGGACCATACATGCATGTGTTACATACCGTTTGTATTGTAAATAGTTTTGTTGTAGGGTTTGAATTATGTTCATTTATGCTTGTATGCCACGCATGTTCCGTCCCGCTCTGTCCACAAGTAGGGCTCTCTTCTGATTCGGCTGACGTTGTCTAAATGAAAGAAGCTCGCATCTCTTTCGTTGCATACATTCAACTGGTTAGATAGAAAAAATCGTTCATTCTTATACAATTTGTTGTCCAGTTAACTTGTTGAATCAATTTCTACTTACCAACTGCAGGATTGCGTTATGGTTGGTTCATTTCTCCTTTCAATTTAATGGCCTACATTTTTAAACTTCACTTAGATTATTACATTAATGCGTACATACAAACATATATATATATATATATATATATATATATATATATATATATATATATAATATTGGAATTGTTATATATTGGAATTCTTCCTACCAATGAGTTTAGAAACAGAGGAATCATTGATAATGAAAACACGTAAAAGTGTTATACTAAACGGAGTTGAAGATTGTAAAACTAATTAAATGAACGATAAGTACTGTGATTTTCATCAATAATATATATGTATATATGTATGTATATATATATATATATATTTATTTATATATATATATATATATATATATATATATATATATTTATATATATATGTTGGTAATAGACCATAGAACGAACTACAAACATATTAACGCCAAACATTCGGTGGAATTTATAGAATATTGTAAAAATATATATATATATATAATTTACTACTTACTGATGATTATCAGTCCGCCAGGACAATTATTTCGCTGTATAATTAAACTTTGAAATGTGAAAATTCCCCACATACCTCGTGACACCTCATCACATAGTTGATGTATGTATGTATGAATCAAGTGTGATTTTTAACAAGTCACATCACCAGGCATCATCGAGATTCTGTTTGGGTTAGAGCGTGTTTCGGGTTAAAATTTGTTCGGATATCCTGAAGTAAGAATTTTAAAGTTGTTTTAAATGGGTTCTTAAAGTGATTAGCATTGGAACTACCAGCCAAACCAAACTAATATCAGACGTTAACCTAGTTAACTTGAAATATATTATAATATAATAATGTATATTTACCTGAACTGAACTGTTGTTTCTTAGCTTTATAAATTATAAACTGTTATTTATCCTAAAATTTGAAGTCATAGCTAGATTAATGATTAATACTACAAATATTTGTCATGTAAGAAGAATAATCTGCAGAAGCTGTTATTTATACTTGATAGTGTAAACATTGATGTTGGATAGGCTGGCTAATGGTGTAACTTGTAATGTAACATGCTTGCCTGATGATATTGTGCAGATTTATTTGACTTGTTTCTCAATCGGAAAGAATAAAATTTACTTATTTTACACAGTTTGTTTTTTGTTCAGGACAATTTTCTTTTTTTAAAATAATTAAATTGATTTGATAGGATCAATCAGTTGAGATGTCTCAAGCCCAGTATCCAGTGCTGAAGCAACCTGAACCGATGCCGTCGTCGGCACCCCCGTACGACCATTCATACGACCAGCCGGCATCTGTGTACCCCAACTACACCTACCCGGCCCTATCTCAGCCAGTAGCGATGCCAGGGGGGGCAGGACCCACAGCGCCAAACGTCGTCATCGTCAACCAGCAAACACCTTACGTTGTTCCACCGACTGGTCAACCGCAGAACATTCGAGATTGGAGCACTGGCATGTGCAGTTGCTGTGAAGATGTTACCGGCTGTTAGTTTGCCTCCTTAGTTTGTTCATTCATTCGTTCGTTCGTTCGTTTTATTTATATTTTTCACTGTTGCCTTAATCGAAAATTGAAACTTGAAATACGGGGTTGAAATTCGTACCTGAACATTTATCATTGTTAAATTGAGTTTTTTTCATTCACTTGGATTGACTAGATGAAACTCTTCTGTTCGGAACCTTTTAAATTTTGTCGACAACGCTAATTTTCAAATGTTAAATATTAAGAACATTTTTTAGATAAAAAAAATGTATAAGTCATACAACAGAAAAGCATTAACCAAACAAACAAACAAACAGACAGACAAACAAACAGACAGACAGACGGAAAACATACAAATAGGCATACATATACATACACACAACAAACCAGGTTTGTATTGTACGTTCTGCTTCCCGTGTTTCTCTTGTACGCTTGCCAGAAAGATGAATGAATGTTGTCTTGGGCCCTTGTGCTGTCCTGGTTTTCTGGTGGCCATGAGGTCAAAGATGAGGGGTCAACATGGAATCAGGGTTAGATTATTGAAAATTCCTTTCCTTATAGACTTCACTTGAATTTTTAATCCTACTTTGTCGACTTACGTACAGGGCAGCATATTTGATGATGTATGCGGGATGACTTTCTGCACTCCTTGCATGGCCCACCAGATGTACAGAGAGCTGGACAAGTGCAGGTATGCCTGATCCCTTGAGTCCATCCATTCCTCCTACTCATCCATCTTTGCTATTTTTTCCAAATGTGTGAGACAGGAGTGTCCGTTCAACTTTTTACTATTAGACTGTGCAATTTTCAGATTTTCATCAATTTTTGTATGCCTTGAATGTGGTTCCTTAAATAACGACAGTATTATTTTAATTAGAGTTGTTTGTAGGTCTTCATATTTTTATCGTTTAACGGTTACACATCTGAAACATGTATTTTGTAAGGACGTTCAATATTTTAAAGAAGATTTCATTTGCTTTTCTTATAAAATGCATTTATCGGAGTGAGAAGAAACATATTTCTTAGTCAATATATCGTAATTAGCTTTGTTATGTATGTGCTTTATTAACATCACTGAATATACTGTTGTCGTCAATGGAAGTTTGTACACAACTTGCTGCGAATTCTTTTAATTTTCACTTGTTTATCGTTGTATAATGTAAGATTGCGTTGTTGTTATTTATTGCAATGTTATGCACGTAAAAAAATGTCAAAAGTTTTAAACAATCTCTAACATCGTTAAACTCTTTCCATTTTGATGGTCATTGCTGATGTAACTTTGCTTCCAAATTGATAACTTTTATTGACGTACGTATATTACAGATTATTTGATGTAAAAAAAAGGTTCAACAGATTATACAGTGTTTTTTTTGTTTGAAATTAATTTAAAATTTAGCGGCTGAAAAATAATTTCTTAAAGCTTCACCATTTTTAAAGGGAAAATCATTGAGACGAAATTAAGCATCTTATGCAACCGCCCGTCAAGCGAAAATTAAATTTTTTTAATTTCATTTGCAGCTTAAACTAAAAAGACTGTCAAATCTATTGAATAAAATACATACGTTATATAGAACTTGGAACTTTATTTTTGATGATCGTAACCATCACAGCTTCTTTTTTCCTGAAAATGAAAAGCGAAACCAAAATTTTCTGGATTTTCTGGATATTCCCAAGATGTTCATTATCTTTTTTCATCTCAGAGCCAAAGTTCATCAAAACAGCAGAGCTAACGGTGTTGTTATACTGCACGTATGACTCATTAGGGGATGCACTCATTCGACAATTAACTGGGTTATTATTATTATTTATTATTATTTTTATTATTAATTATTATTATTTATTATCAGCGGTGTTATCATTTCTCACGTTGAAAATTTTTTTCTAATATAAACTGAATAGTTACTGAAAATTTTCTACAGCTAGAATTTTGAGAATTATATTAGCGAGAATATTATTGAAAATATATTGGTGGAACATAATCTTGGAATATACAGTTACCATTATACGTAAATGCAACAATATCAAGACCAGATGCCATATTTATAGTCCATCTGGTCATATGCCTCTTTATTCTTTGCGAAAGTTGGTTATTGCTTTGAAAAAGTTTTTGTTGATATTAGAATGTTTCTCTAAAATTCAGATGTTGTATGTTTTAGGTGAACGTCTGTATGTGCGTGTGTGTTTGTGTGTGTGTGCGTGTGTGTATGTGTACCGTGTGAATGTGCATGTGTGTGATGTGTAGCACTAATTACATTACGTCAGCATCTTTTTATAACATTATAACATAACATTCTAACATAACGTAGGGAGAATAATTTTTCTTATTATTTGTGTAAATATTTTTTTATTTAGATTCGACATTAATCCACGCCAATTTGAATGAAAAAACTGCATCAAACGAACAATCTAAAAAGAATTAACTGATCCTGATCTTAAATGAAGATGTACTCATCAGCAAATAATTTAACATTTCATATTGCAGTTTAATTTCGTAAAGTAATTTTTCTGAGTTTATCTACCACAATGAACAAACGCATGCATCAGAACTTCAATTTATAAAAAAAAGTAAAAAAAAGTAATAACACTTTTAATAGAAATAAAATTAGAAAATGTTTTTCAATTAGCAACGTGATGTAGAGTATGAAAACAAAAGCACTTGTGATATCAACTCGGAAACAAAACAATGCATAACATAATATATATTATATATATATATATATATATATATATGTGTGTGTGTGTGTGTATGTGTGTGTGTGTATGTGTATGTGTGTGTGTGTGTGTGTGTGTGTGTGTGTACATACAATGCACTACTTACATATATACTTATACGTGCTCATCATATAATGTTTCAGTATTGGTGCATTCCGGGAATATTTTCCAGCATCTGGGAGAAACAAGCGAACCTTCCAACCACAATGATATATTATATATATATATATATATAAATACATATATTACATCAAACAAACAGCAATGTACATTTACTTCATTTCTCTCGTTGTTTGTTTACCATCATTTCTTTTATTAAGTTCCAAATAGTACAACACTTTTGGTGATATAAATCACATTTTTTTGATGAATTGTACGGCCGTTAAAAAGTTGTTTCATGTACGGAACATTATAAGAATAGACATTTAGTTCTAATGAAATGAAATTTTAACCATTTTGACTGTCATCAAAAAAAAAGTTAAAATCCCAACACGATGGATACTACAGAGGATAGAAAACTGAATTTAAAAAACTTGTTAAACATGTCAGCCACATTTAACAGCGTAGACATCGTGAGACTTGCGGTGCGGCACATGTTCATGGGGCACATCAAGAGCCAGCCCAGTGTGAGGAACACCTTCTTCAAGAAACACATCCTACCTGGAGCCACTGACAGGTGCCGGTGCGTCAACTATTCCAACATCATCCTGACACGGGAAGTAGAGGGCTTCAGAGAATTTGATTTTGACAAATTTGCAGTCTTGTACGTGTGCCAGGTTATTTGTCATCTGAAGAAATATTTCAATTTCCATGAGATGATTGATGAATACTTGGTTGAGGAAGAGCTAAGTTGCATATATTCCAGTCCAATCTGGCTGAAGTTAGGTCGGTTCATCCTTAATTTAATTGATTACTGTTATTTAATCTGTTACCATTCGTCTGCTTATTCTAATTCATTATAATTCATCGTCACTTTTATACGATTGTTGTTAGCGTATTCGTTTAATAAGCCAAAATTCATCCACATATCCTAACATAAATCGAACAATAAACGGGGCGGAATTCAAGTTGCTATGCCAACTATCCATACAATGCAAACTTCCTACTCGGAGTGCTAGCAATTTGAATGAAAAATTACTCCAAAGATTCAATAGTAAAATTTGTGATATGATTCATTCCATTCAAATAGTAAAAAAAAAGAAAATATACAATTTCATATTTTTATAAGCAACATTTAAACAAATGAAAATTTTTATTGTCAACTTTTATTAACAATATCTAGCGGTATTAACGTATACACGATATAATACTATCACATCACCATCATCATTTTTATCATCACCACATTACACATCCACACAAGCATCACCGCTGCTATCCTTATTATAGTTTACTATTAAACGTTAAAATCTTTAGAAAATTGCCAACATTTCCGAAACAGGTTTAGGTTTCTACAGCTTCCTCTACAAAGAACTTGTGAGAGACCATACAACTGGAGAATACTTCAAAAGTTACTGTTCTCACGGGTCTGGTAATGTTCTTTTATTTATTTTTAGAAAATTTGTCAATTTTTTCATTTTTTGTCGTTTTTGGCACTTTTTTTTAAAAAAAACCGTTTTTTCTAAATAAACAGTACCGTAACGTTTTGTAAAAGTTTTTTATACATTAAATTAATTTAAAAAATTGTTACAAGAAAACTGTGGGCGAAGAAAATAGCAGAGAAGTATCAGTCTGAATTAACGGTGCTACGTAATTTTTCTTTTGCTGACACGTGTCCAGATGTCATTCAGAAAAATGTGAATGAACTGTTGATAAAAGTCCACATCTTAGACCCCACTATGGTTAACACTGTCTACAACCTTCTACATAAAGGTGACTATGAACAGTTAATTTTTCAACTTTATAAATTTTTCATTTAATGAAATAAACGATTTTTTAAATACTCAATATTTTCAAGTGATTCCAAACATAACGACGGAAATATACAAGACACGATATCTGGGCGATGTGATGGATTGGTCAATGATCCGCCAAGAAGTGGAGTCAGCAATTTTGAAATCCTCCCTTCCAAGCAATGTATCCAGACTCTCACTCGATAAGTTGGAACATTTTCACGGCATTCAAGTCTGTGAATTCATAACAAATGAGGCCAAAGAGTATGGTCTGTGGACTGGAAGGCATCCAAAAAATCTCACAACATCTGAACTGAAAGATAGATGCAGCATTTCTTGATTCTTTTTTTCATTTTAATTCAGAAGCACAGTTAAACCTGGAGCGTGCATGTAAACGTTGATGAAATGTAATGAGTTCTTGTCTGAATTTCGAAATTTAAAAAAAAAATTTATTACGACTATGTGAAATACGATGACAAATGGTTGATAAAAGTTAATAAAACTCAAACGAAACTTCGATTGTAGAGTTTGATTTGCATGACTGGTTGATGTTCAGCCAAAACGAAACCACGTTTCACGCGAACGGCACTCCTGCAGACCAGATCCAAATAAATGAGCAGTCCTTGCAGGCAGTTTAAGATCAAACCAACAGAGTTGATGTTTTCCGCGTGGCCGTAGCAATGGACGACAGTGAATGTGGTGATGAGGAAGTTGACAAAGGAAATCTTTAACGTAAATCTTAAAATTTTTTGCTCTTGATCGATGCGAAGAGTAATTTTTCTGCTCTTCACGTTATGATATATGCACGGAAGGTAATATCTTAGGAAAGAAGCAGCAATGTAGCAATAACAACTGGCGTATGTTAAGTACGGCAGTCTTGATTTGATTTTGTTGTTGAAGTTGTAGAAAATGATGGCACCGCCAACGTAATAATCTAAACTCACGAGAACCAACGGAACGACAATCGCGTAAGAAACGTACAAAATGATTTTGATGTAGTGGTTCTTTTGAAATATTTCCATCGTTTCTAAAGCCACAACATTCGTCCACGCCAGCAGGGAACACGTTGAATAACTAGACAATATGGAGTCGTGGAAATCTGTTGTTAAGTTTTGGACGAAGTACTTGAGCAGCCAGCCGTGGTAGAGGATTTTTGGACTGACGAGACAGAGAAAGTGGTACCTGTAGTTGTGAGCCGGTGATTTCTTGTCGAACAAGATGAGGATAAAGACAACGATGAGTGAGATGAAGGAAACTGTTGATCCGACCAGGAAACATTTGAAGACCACTTTGTGTCTGAATTCACTGTTGTTAGCATTGGATGCGTTGAAAAATATTTCATTCATTTTCAACAGATATAAATATTATTAATAATTTTTATTGACTTAACTGAATTTATTTAACAGCACAATAACAAATTCAGTGTAGGAAATTAACGTTGAAATTTTGAAAAATTAAGCATTTATGTACAAAAATTACTTCAAACATCTATGCCTTGTCTAGGCTGCTTTGTTGTGTTTGTAAATTAAATGTAAACAAGCTTATGTCTTACAGAGCAACATTAAATACATCGTACAACATCATAATCAATATAGCAATACAATTTTTTAAACAATATTGTAATATTTTTTCTTAAATTTTTGCACTTTACACTAATTGGGAAGAATGCGACTGCAGTGAAGATAGAACTTTCTCACATTTCCTAAATAACTGTAAACCTAACCAACCATGTCATCCACATCACTTGCCCCATTTTATCAATCACCCTTGATAGTCACCTGAACCCAACCAGCAGTAGGACGATTGCCACTGATGTCACAGTTCTTTCAGATTGGTGTTTGATTTAATGAATAGTTAGTTAGTTACGTGTAGTTGTGGCCATGATTGGTTAGCGGATCGATATATCCTACCAGGATTCACGATGATGATCAGCTACAAAATATTTAATTTTTTTTTCATTGCATGACTGCAATTGGTGAAGTCGAGTTTTCTGAAGAATCCAAATATTTTCCCCATAATGTTATCACATTATTTGGTTTGATATCAAAGGAATAAATTGAAACCAGGTCGAAATAAGTATCATTTCACTTCGAAAGATCATTATGTGATCAACATTGTTTACACTTTGGCTTCATTTGCATTTTTATTACAATTTATAATTTATATTTATTTAAATATAGATATTTAAATGTTTTGTGGGCGTATGATTGGTTCTATTTAATTTATATTAATTTTACATGTTGCCTATCGTGTGTCAGTAGCATTGAAATATTTTCAGCAAGAAATTCTCTAACTTTATCGTTAAATTGATCAATAGTAGAAAACTGCGTTTAAGTGTAGCTGAAAATTTAAATTACGTGAAGGCATTGATTTTGTTTGCAAATATTTAAATTACGCTCGTCGACACAGAGCAAGAGTTTATCAACAAATACAGTTAATACGGTATGTGCATTCAACTACATTTCGTTTGAATTCATAAAAATTTTTGATAAAATTTTGTATAAATTTAGTTAAAGAATGATAAATATTATTATGAGTTTGAAATTATTTGGCATGTTTAAATGCCCGTTGTTAATTTAGAAACACTTCGATCCATCTGTTGCATGGAGAACCAGCTGGAAAATGATACCACGGTGAATTTTACGATTTTTTTTTATAAATCTTTTGATATATCTTATAAATATTAAACAGTTTTTAATAATCACATAGGCTAAGGTTAATTTTTTGATAGAGGAATAAAAATACGTTTTTAATATTTGAGTTCAACACAGATTTTTAAACATTAAGGTTGGCAATCATAACGCTGCCTCCACTTTGTTGTTGGCGTTGTTTCAACAAATTATTGGGCACTGACCTGCTTTACATATTAAAAAATAAATGAATTACATAAAATGCTTTAATATTTGCCATATTAATAAAATAGGCACAATTTTTTTTCAAAGTGGTTTTAAAATACATTTGATGCAAATGAGGCTTATTGAATTAAATCAAATTTTTGAATGAAATATATATTTTATGAAAAAAACATCACTGATGATTAGAAAGTTGGAATAAAATTTGGCAGATCTGCAAAAAACAGATACATATTTTACTGGGGTGGAAATGCTGAAGTCGTAGAATTGTTTAAAGATAGAATGGAATTTTGGAAGTCGACAATAAATTTGGAAGCTGTTAGCTTTAAACAAGCTTCAGATCATTCATACGCTACTTTACCAAGTGACCCAAATGGTTCAACTTTACGTTGATGAGTAATTTCAAAACCTACTTGCTGATGGATGAAATTGAGAAAAACTCAACGATGATCAACCAACAAAACGTTTATGCAAGCAAGTTCTAAAAACTTGTAGTACATATTCTCCATTTCAGTAATTCACTAATATTATAGCGGGTCTCAAAACGTGTAAAACATTGCGTATATTCATTCTGCGTGTATAATAGGAAACAATGTTTAACCCAACATAACAGGGTTTAAAGTGGTTCAGTAGACTAGGGCCTGTGTGAGAACCACTGCTATTTAAGTGTCCTAGTATCCCAGCTTTCCGAGTTTGATTTTGGCATCGTCTCATCGAGATCGTCTCATCACTGTGCTCCTTCCAGGCGTTTACCACCCTGCCGCTGAAGAGCTTTTGCTTGGTTGGATTTTATGTCTTCCTGACGAGCTTGTATCCGTGACCCCGTAATCCCTTTCTATTCTCTAGTTTGATTGAGGTCGTGACGTGGTCGCCAGCATAGCAGCCAAAAAAATTTAGTCAGGTGTTTTTTTTTTATTAATTAGTTTGACAACAGACAATTAAAAGTTTTCCTATTTTGCTTCAATAAATATGCACGTAAAACTCAGTTAAACCGTTCCAAAACCGTTTTTTCAGATGAGGGTACCATTAAAAACCTTGGCAGCATTTTGTTGACGCCCCTTGCTTCAACTAATTTTATTCATCTGAAAAAATTTTGTAAATAAATAATGTTTGGAGTGAAATGCTGGTGATGAGATTTTAATTTAAACTGTTTAGTCAGTAGTCCGGTCGTTGTGGCCGTCCGCAGTTCTAAATTACGTTTAATATTTAATTTTGAAATGAGTGTTGACAAAATTTACTGATTTATTTAGTTTAGAATTATGTAATTTTTTTTCCTTCAATTGCATTTGAACTTCAGAATCGGAATTGTCATAGAATAGAGATAGATAGACTCACGAAAAGAGAGAGAGAGAGAGAGAGAGTAGAGAGCAAACGTTTGTGTGTGGTCATCTGATTTGATTGCACAAAGTTAAGTAATAAAATAACTGCTGATAAAAACCTCACTGAACTAGGAAGAATAGATATCATTCAGAGTGAGTGAGTGAGTGATTAATAATAAATTAATTATTATATTATTAACAACATTTAATTTAACAACTGATTGTTATGTTTTTCAATTTAATTATTAATATTTAATTAATTTTCTTTTATTAATTTAAAATTTATTTTTGTGCTTGATTGTCAGCTCTTTGGCATGTAATTTTCTGATTCTAGTTGCTAATCAACTACTAATCTAATTTAGTGATAGATAATCAATAAAAAAAAACTTTCTGTACTGTAATAAAATACAACAATTAAAAATGTAATACTTGTTTTTTATGGTTTTATTTGTCTTCACTAATAAAAAATATATAAATTTAATTTAATAGGATAACTATTTTTTTTATTTAGTAGAGACACTTGAAATTGAATTAATATTTTTTTTTCCCAGGAAATGAATGTCGTGTTGAAACAAAACAGTGATGTCAGCTGCTACTTCATCACTAAGCATTCATGGAAGGGAAAGTTAGATCAATTAACTTTTGGCCATCTTTTCCATTATTTAATTAATCCAACTATGGATCACTTCTTTCTTTTCAACTCTGTCAAACGCAGAACTGCTTACATGTTATTCTATACTTACTTTCACACGACGCACATGCACCTATATGTATGCGTGCGCAAGCACCGCATCGTATGGGTATGATGGTATTTGAGTTTCGGACAGACAGTATTCGAACCATGCCATTGCCTAATAGCAACTTGAGACATGGCACTTT
>NW_008703782.1:3237597-3333912 GCF_000326865.2 Helobdella robusta
GGTAACCAGAGAAACCATATTATTGAGAAACTCTATCTTATATTATTTTCTCATCATCATCCTCTTTACAGATACAAAAGAATATTTTCAGTGGGCACGAAGGGCATCACAACATACAACCCGACCTCATTTGAGGTAACCAATCAGTGGCCGTACGAGGAGTTCATCAGCATAAAACCCAACGACAGGTCACCATCCTCCAATAATGAGTTCTGCATAATGATGAAGAAGAACAACAAGAAGACTGACACAATGAGGTTCTCAACTGACCACAGATCCGACCTGCTCACAGACGCACTGAGGTTTCATCGCTTGTTTGCCGATAAGAACTACATGCCTAAGGTCTGTGTGTTTGTGTTTGTGTCTCTGTTTGTGTGTTTGTGTACATGTGTGTATGTGTCTCTCTGTCTATATAAGAAAAAAGTCTATATGTGTCTATATGTGTCTTTCTGTGTTATCTTTGTTGATGTGACAGTGATGATGACAGCAATATGATGATGTGTTCCATGTAGACATTATTTAATGGTTCATCAGGTTTATATTATTGATGATGAATATTCCAGTAATGCTATAAAAGTTAGTAATGTTAATGTGAATGATGATGGTGATAATGATATCATTCTGTGATGTCACTTATAAAGGTTTACTATGAAATAATGATTGATGACATTTGTAATTCTGATGGATTTGTAACTCTGATGACTTGATGTGAGGTTCACCTTGTTAATGTCATTGACAATTATATGAAATGGTGTTGTATGGATAAAAATTAATGTCTATGTGATTTCTCCATTTATTCATTAATTAATTAATTAATTCATTCATTCCTTCATTCATTTATTTATTCATATTCATTCATTCATTTATGATTAAGCATGCATAGATTTGTAAGCAGTCAAATGTCTGTTTAAATGTGTTGTTTGTTGTTTGTGTAAAATGCTTTGATATGGGCTTTTTCTAAGAGATGTTAAAACGTGGAAAGAAATTAATGGTGCCTTTGATAGTATGTACATTGTACATTATAAAGTTTTATAGATGCGTGAATGTGTTTGTGTGTGTCAGTGTGCGTGTGTGAGTTTGTGTGTGCGTGTGTGTGCGTGTTTGGTTGTGTGTGTGTGTGTGGTGTGTGTGTGTGTGTGTGTGTGTGTGTGTAGGTTCGTGTGCTTGCGAGTACAAATTCAGCTAGGAGAATTTGTTTTTTGCTTGTTTATATAAAATAAAAGCATGAAATCAATAACAGGTATTATGACGTCAAGTAGTTATAAAAATAGTGTATCACACAAACACACACACACACACACACACATAAACACGTACATATCTACATACACACATACAAACATTCATACATTCATACGCACGCACGCACACATACGTACATACATACAAAACGAAACGAAACGAAATTCTATTTGCTCCATAAAATTAAAAAATTTTAATGATAAGAAGCGGTCTGAACATGATAGAATTCTTATTGGAATTCATCGAGCATGGCCACCAGAACAGAAAATACAAATAAATGATGCAAGTTTGAATGTAATGGTCCGTACATACATACATGCATACATAAATACATACATACATGCATACACATATACATGCATACAGGCATACATACACTCACTCAGGCTTACATACACAAAGACAGCATTTTCTTACATTATGCAATAGACATTGCATATAGCACGTTGCACGCTGAAGAAGTCCTATCACTCGATTACTTGTAGGGCAGTTTTCGATTGTGAATAGGCGTTGTGTTAATATGTTTACAGTTCAGCTGATTGAATTATTATAGCAGGTTATGTTTTTTATTGATTAACTAAATGATTGGACAGTTGATTCGTTGATTGCAATCGACTGGTTGATTAATTGGTTGATTAATTGATTGGTTGATTGATTGATTGATTGATTGATTGGTTTGTTGGTTGGTTGGTTGATTGGTTGGTTGGTTGGTTGATTGGTTGATTGATTGATTGATTGATTGATTGATTGATCGATTGATTGATTGATTGATTGATTGATTGATTGATTGATTGATTGATTGATTGATTGATTGATTGATTGATTGATTGATTGATTGATTGATTGATTGATTGATTGATTGATTGATTGATTGATTGATTGATTGATTGATTGATTGATTGATTGATTGATTGATTGATTGATTGATTGATTGATTAGTGGGCTGATTGGTTGGTTGGTTATTTAGTTAAATAATTGGTAGGTGACTTTTTGATTGGTTGGTTGATTTTTTCATTGGTTTATTGTTAAATGAATTGATTAATAGATAGATTAATAAATAAATAAATAATTTAATTAATTAATTATTTGATGGAGAAATTGTGTGATTGATTGATTAGTAAATAAATCGATTAATGAATAAATAAATTAATTAAATAATTAATTAATCGGTTTCAACAGAGATACCAAGCATACAAACAACACTGGTCAGACAGAAAGGTGTCAACATGTTTGGAGATCAACCCAGGCTCACTTGACCAGATCAATCCACGCTCTGGTCAGACATTCTGCTCGTATGATTACAAAGATATGGAGGGCATTTCTCTGGTATTTATCTATTTGTTTGCCTGTGTTGTTGTTCGTTTGTTTGTGTATTCGTTTGTTTGCTTATTTGTTTGTGTATTTGTGTGTAGTTACATTTATAATGTTGTATTTGTGTATTTATTTTTCCTAGTGTATTTATAGTTTTTTTTTGTTAGTATATGATTTTTTGGCGTGGTGTGAATTTTGTAGGTGTCTTGTTTTACTCTTGGTACTCCTGTGTATAATATTATAGCATAATTGCTTACATTCGTTGGATCGGAATGTTTTTTTACGTTGAAATATTTTTTGAAGGTTTCCGATTATGACAAGGGTCTGGTCATCATGTCTGGAGGATTCGGTCGAATGGTCAGTTGTTGGTGTTGTGTTGCTCTCACATTTATTTAGACACATACATCCATCTATCCATTCATACTCTCATCTGTTCATTCATCTATCGACACGTCCATCTCATCCCTACATCCATTCCACCCATCCATCCATCCATCCATCCACCCATCCATCCATCCATCTATCCATCCATCCAGCACATGTTTTCAGTTGAGAGGCGAGACGAACTGATCCAAAGCATCCTCGAGACGTCATCCAACTACGTGGGTGTCCACATCCGACTTAAGAAGGAGGGCATCACGCTAGAACAATTTCAACTCAACAAGTTTGGCAAGTACAGGTTAGTCGGTCGGTCGGTTTTGTTTGTAGATCAAAGTTGTTGCTGGGTTGTTTGTTGCTGTTGTAGTATAGTTGCAGTTGTTGTTTGTTGATGGTGCTTGTTGAATATTGTAATCTTTTGTTAAGTTTTTGTTGAATATTAGTAGCTTTTTTTATATTGATGTTGGATGTTCTTCTGCTGGCTGGCTTGTTAGATATGATCAGTTGTTCGTTGTTTTTGTTACGGTTAGATCTTATTTATTGTCTTGCAGTGCATTCAAGTACAATGTTTCACGTCAAAAACCACCACCACTACCACACCACCGCCACCACACCACCACTACCACCACACCACCACCGACAGCACTGACGAGGCATTGACATCCTGTGCTGAGTTCACGGTGCAGAAGAAGACCTTGAGGGTGGAGGGGGCAACGAGGAGAACCCTCTGCCTCACTGAGACGTGTCTCGTTGAGAGGGACCCGGCCACGTACAACATCATCACGTGCAAGCCTCTCTGTGATGTCTGTCGTCGTTGTTTTTGTCGTTGGTGGTGGTGTTGTCGTCGTCGTTGATGATAGCAGTATCGGCGATGGTGTTGTTTGTTTTGTTTTTGGGTTGATGTTGTTATTGTGTGTGTGTGTGTTTTTTTTTTAAATTTTATTTGTGTTTGTTGTTTCGTTTCAAAGCCTGCAATGACATATAATAACTAAACTAATAACATAATAAATCTAGTCAAAAAACAAATTAACCAACAAATTGGCCCCGACAGATTTTTTCAATAGTCAGACCGATAGGCAACCCACAAGAGTTCAACATTGAATATGTAAAGGGAGAGATAAGAACGTACACATCCACTGATAGGTCAGCTGTGTGGCTTGGTGTGGTTCGTTGTGGTTGGTGCTTGTGTGGCTGTTTTTTGGTCGGCTGTTATGTGGTTGTAGTTGATTGCATTTGTTTTATATAACCTAGATTCATTAACTCTTATGTTATTTTATCAAATTCACATTGAAATTATTGACTCAAATCTTTCACAAAATTTTCATTTGTTTTCATTCTTTTTTAGCATCAGTAAGTACTTATGGCTTCAGGATATGTTTTGCAATATATTTGTAACATTATCATTTTTAAAGAAGTTTATAAATTTTTTTCATTGGAGTTCAATTATCTCACATCATCTTAGTTCGTGTTACACATCATCTGATGGATATTTTATTATATTTTACTGTGGCACAAACTGCATCTCTGCATTTCGTCAACTGATGTCACTCACTCACTCACTCACTCACTCACTCACTCACGAATACTCATTTGCATGTGCCGCGGGTTGCTAATGTTCTTGGAGAAGAACGAATTGGGAAAAAATGTCCTCACACCCAATCACTTTACATTGTATTTTTTCATTAAGAAGTGGTATATACATCAAAAAAAATTGAACGATAACGCATTAACTTAATATCACACTAGATCATGGGGATTATTTTACGTAATAAATACATATAACATGAAAAGGCAATCATGAAGAACGTGATCATGAAGTTAGCACTGGCTTCCAGTGCAACGATATTTGAAAATATAAGTCCATTGAAAAGCATTGAATAATAATGCATTAACTTAACGACACATCAGATGATAGCGAATAAATAAATAAATAAATAAAAGTAATTTCACATTGTAAAAAACAAAAAGTTAGATAATTTCACAATGCAAAAAGTTGAAAAAAGTTTCTGGAAAAACATGAAGCATGAATGGACCAAATGAGCCCATCATATAAAATTATAAAGATGAATGAACACTATGTTGGAGGTAAAAACCGTGTAAAAATGTGAATAAATCTTCGGAGAGAGTGAAAATACTCTAATAAAGATGTGTGCGCGATTGAATGGAAGGTTTAAAACTAGCGAAGAAAATGTTGCGTGTAAGAATTAACTGAAACCATAGTGTAAAAAATATGAATTATTGACGTGGTTGTTATCTCATTTTGAGGTAATGTGGGAAAATGTTACAGAAAGCAATGGAAAAAAATCACGAGGTGATTATTGTAATAGCTTTGCTGGACATATAACGCGACATCATTTACATTTTATGATTTACACAACTCTAGCAGGCACAGAGCCACTTTCAAATCATTTCTCACTTACTCTGTTTGTACGCGAGCTCCAGTACCGCATCATTTTATGGTGATCCTTTCGAATTCGAACCACTTCAGCGCGCAATAAAAACACGTTACATAGCACTCTACCATCTGAGCTATCCCGCCAACTCATCACGTGACACGTTACATCACAGAGATGCTCTGCTGGCCTCAGTGATGGATGGGGTGAGGGCATCTGGAAACAGGGATGTGCATGTCAAAATGAAATTCACTAATCGTGGACATCGACTTGGTTAGGAGGACAAGGGCTTTGGTTTTGCGTTTATGTTCATGATGATTGCAATGTATGTCTGTGATTGGTTTTATGGGTTGAATTATTTATAACTTAAAAAAAATTTACACGTATTTCTCCTGTCTGTTAAATTAATTTAATATCCTGTACTGATAAGGATGATAATGCCTTTCAACAACAACAACGTTAATGTTTTGAAAGGTCCCTAGTAACAACAACAACATCAACAACAACATCAATGTTTTGAAAGGTCCCTTCACAGTTCCCGTGGACGAGGAGGTGGAGAGCCAGCACCTGAAGTTCCTGCAGAACCCTCCCCCGGGCATGACGGCCACCGAGGTCTTGTCCAGGTTCAACAGCAACGTCTCCTACAGTGGTCTGCTGCATGCCGTCACTGCCGAGGTAGGTCCTTGCCCAATTGTGACTGGTCTGCCTGTCTGTGAATGGATGGATTAATGGAATAAGTGGATGAATGAATGAATGATGAATGAGTGAACGAACGAAAGAATGATGATGAATGATTTAATAAATTAATGATTCCACGATTATAAGCTACCGCTCAACATCACCATTTGCATTACATTCAGACCTTATTTGCCGAGAATAAGGAGCGTCTGATCAACGGAGCGTTATCTTCGTTGCTGGAATCAAATGGAGGTGACGTGAAGACAATGGAGTTGGAAGATTTAGAGGCTCAGCTACATGCTCTGAGGCGACTAGTCGCTTCAAAAGCTGGATTTGCCGCTTTCACAGCTCTTCCACAGTTGGTTGATGGAAGGATGGATGAGTAGATGACTATATGAAAAGTTGATAGATGGTGTGGAATTTATTTTAACAATTGGATCTCAACCTCCTCCTCCTCATCACATCCTCATTATCACATCATCGCATCCTTATCGTCACATCACATCATCATCATCACATCATCCTCATCATCACATCCTCATCATTGCAACCAGAATGAGAGAGAAGGTGGGCATAAAAGTGGTGAAGGCGCTGAAGAGGAATGACCTCGGTGTCAGTCACGCCGCTGTCGACATGCTCTGCTCCTTGATGCAGGTCTGTCTGTCTGTCTGTCTGTTTGTTTGTCTGTACGTGGAGAGGAGGAAGAGAACGATGATGATGATGATGATGAGGGTGATGATGATGATAATAATAATATTAATAATAATGTTGATGAGGACGACGACGACGATGATGATGATGATTGCGCGGTGTTGCCAGTGACTATTTTGATGATGGATGACTGTTGGCATGGCATGGCAATGTTCGCGATGGTCAGTCAGTATATGAGAATTGTGTTTGAACCTTTAATAAGAAAATTGAAATAAGTATCAAGGTTTAGGTAATTGGGTTTTAAGTTTTGTCACTGCTTCATCATCATTATTATTATTATTATTATTGTAATCTAATCGCTAGAGTCTTTATTATTCTATTGTTAAATTATTGTTAGTACCTATTATCACATCATTGTCATATAACATCGTCATCACATCGTTTTCATTCCTTCACTCTTCACTCATCATCATCACCTTCACTCCTTCCCTCTTTACTCATCGTCGTCTTCACTCTTTCACTATTCAACCATCATTTTCACTCCTTCACTCTTTACTCATCGTCCTCTTCACTCCTTCACTATTCACTCATCACTTTCACTCCTTCACTATTTATTCACCATCGTCATCTTCATTCACTCTTTACCCATCATCATCATCATCTCTGCACCAGCCCATGCACGACAACTACGACCTGCGACAAGAGCAATTGAACAAATCAGCTGTCCTCTCGTCGAAGAAGTTTCTTGAAAGTTTACTGGACATGTTCACTGGTCACGTGGTTCGTTTGTCCACTGCTGCTAATTTTATGACTCTGTATTGATTATTATATCAATATTTATTGTCTTGGGTATCATTTTATATCATGATTGTTATTTTTGTTTTTTTCTATAAACATTTTGGCCATCATCAAAATTATCCCACAAGCAATAGCAGGTAACATTCAGCTAGACACACATCTCCACATAACATTTTAATACAGAACAGGGGTTCAGGGGCCCTCGTGATAGCAGCCATGCTGGATTTCCTTACGTACTCCCTGTGTGCCCCCTACAGCGAGACCACAGACGGGGCCTGTTTTGATACCCTCCTCGAGATGGTTGCCAGCAATGGCAGGGCCATCTTCAAGTTGTTCCAAGTTGGTGGTGGTCATGAGTGTCGTTAGGTGGTACGATGATGATGATGATAGTAACGATCGTTGTGGTGATTGTAATGATTATGGTGATGAAGATGGTGATAGCAATGATGTCGATGGTTAAAATAAGTTTCTTCTTACCGAAATAATGACTCTGAATATTATGGCTGCCAGTTGATTTCGACAACGCGAGTAGTTAATCTTGCGTGCCTTTTAATTTTTTTTACCATTGTGAAGATAGATTCACACTGATGATAACAACAATAGATTTATCATAACAATAAGTTTATCATAACATTAAACAAACCTTCCCCAAAACTCAAACGACCCACTCGACGACATTCCAGCACCCTTCTCTGGCCATTGTGAAGGGAGCGGGCCTCGTGATGAAGGCCATCATAGAGGAAGGGGATGCAGAGGTGTCGCTGAGAATGCAGGACCTCTCCTTGGCTGAGGGCGCGCTGCCCAAACATCTGCACACTGCCCTCTTCACGAGTAGCACTGATAACAGAATGCTCACTGTTAGGTGAGTTATGATGATTAGGATGATGATGGATTAGGATGATGATGGATTAGGATGATGGATTAGGATGATGGATTAGGATGATGGATTAGGATGATGATTAGAATGATGATGGATTAGGATGATGATTAGAATGATGATTAGGATGATGATGGATTAGGATGATGATTAGGATGATGATGGATTAGGATGATGATTAAGATGATGATGATTAGAATAATGATTAGGATGATGATTAGGATGATGGTGGATTAGAATGGTGTTGGAAATGGTTTTGTGAGGAAGATGTTTCTGGTGATTATAATTAGTAAAGATGTTAACTATGTTATTGAAGATGATGACTCTGAAATCATTTAAGAAAAAATAAAAAAAAATAATGATTATCTTATCTTTATCATCAACACAGACAGCTGAGTCGCCATCTAATTGGCCTCTGGATAACAGGACATGAAACATCCATGTCGCTGCTTAAAAGAATGATGGTAGGCTGGTTGGTTGGTCGGTCGGTTGTTCGGTTGGTTGGTTGTTGGTTGATTGGTTTGTTGGTTGATTGGTAAGCTGGTTGGTTTGTTGATTGGTTGGCTGGCTGATTGGTTGGTTGGTTGCCTGGCTAGTAGGTAGGTTTCATTGAATGGTGTTATTTTGTTTTACAAATATTGAAAATGTTAAAAAAATATATAGGATAAAAATATTATTAATAAATAATTAAATTATAAATAATAATAAGTGATGTAATATTCTTGATCTTTTCTCCCCACCCAGCCTGTTGGTTTGCTGTCCTACTTGGATTCCAAGGATGATGTTCCTGATGATGATGTCGATCGGATCAACGTTAGAGATAACCTCAAACTTGCACAGGTTTTAATTCATTCGTGCATTCATGCATTAGTTCATTTATTTGTTTTATTCATTCATTCATTCATGCATTTATTCATTCATTCATGCATTCATTCATTCATTCTTTCATTCATTCATTCATTCATTCATTGAAGTATTTGTTCGTTGGTTGCATAGGATGTTTGTTTTAATTGTTGTTTAGATATTACTACTTGTTGCCAAATGGTTCTACACCACGAAACAGGAGCAAGACATCAGGAAGAGGAAGAACGTTCATTTGAAGCAGATAGAGAAGCACATCGAAGGTCTCCTGGTCCATTGGAAGAATAGACTTGGTATTGAATCAAACAATGTATGTTCTTCTTGTTTATGAGTATTTACATTGCACTTTTGGTTTGTTCGTTTGTATCTGCGTATGTATCTCTGGTTGTATGTATTTTATTTGCAATGTATGTCTGTGATTGTATGTAAATGTTTAGGCAAACAGCTAATGAGGGAAATGCACTTTAAAAAATTCAGTGGTGAAGACATCGCAATGTTAATATTTTGCGCCAAGTTAGCTAGTGTTTGACGTATAATCTCTGCCGTAACGTAAGCGTAACATACAAACACGTATGGATGGATGAATGAGCATGAATGGGTTGAACTCCAGCAAGTCCAGCAAGATAAAGTTGTCGTCCTGAGAAAGCGAAGGCAGAGGATCAAACCTGAAGCCAACTGGAAGCTGTTCTATTACCAATTCAACAAAGATCATGCAAAACCAAATCTAATATGGAATTATAAGGTATCTTTTCGTTTATTAACATGTTTTTGGTTTTGGCTATTTGACTATATGGTTCTACATTTTTTACATTATTAATTATTAGTATATCCATTTATCCAACTTATTGATTATGTGAAACTAACGCTTATAATTTGTTATTGCATTTACAAAATTTTTTTTCCTTTTTTTTTAGCCACAATATTTTTTAGTTGTATGTATCAAAATTTTTTAATCAATCAAAACTTTGCATATAACAACTACTCAACAGGTCAATGATATTTCAACAAATCAAAATAAAGTAACAACGATTTAACCAATCAAATTCCGGCACACTAAAATCACTCGGCCAATCACATTCACGAACAGAATTAACTGACTAATCATAAACGTGCGCACTACAGCCGATCCATCCAATTATAAACAATCTCACAAAACCAATCTATCCAATCACAAATAATCACCTAAAAATCTAACTAATAACATTTAGACGAGGGAGGAGCTACGTTTGGCGCTGGAGGACGAGATTCGTTCGTTTAACGTGGACAAGGAGTTGTCAGGTGGTGGGGTGGTGTCTTGGAACCATCTGGAATGTGAGGTACAATATCCATCGCTAGCCGAAGAAATTAAAATAGGTTTGCTGCTGGCTTATTCGCTATTATTCTATTCTATATTATTCTAAATGAGTGAGAGATCATTCCTATAAGCTTTATTATTATAATTAGTAAAACTAGGCTGGGAACTATAATAGTTTAGCTTTTTAACGGATTTACTGCTGGTTTGAGTTAATTGCGAGTAAATTATGTTCATTGGTGCAGCTATAGCTGATGGTTGGCGGTTGTTAGACGCCCATGTAAAGAATGAAAAGTAATAGAAGATAGTGGCTAATTGTCAGATTTTAATGAATGGCTGGCTCTTCTACGGGTTCTTCTACTAATTCGTCTTAAATTTTGGAAAGATACGATGAATAATAATCAAAAAATAAATGTCATTAATGTTATCAAAATGCTGGCTTTATAGAATCAATGAAAAGCTTCCTGATTGAAGATAATTATTTTTTGAAGTAATTTTATTTTCATTTCATCAGGGAACTATTATTTGAGGATTTTATTGGAGGAGGATGAGAAGGAGGAGTCTAGCAACATCACTCAATCGTACGTCGATGTGTTGTTGCTGTTTGTCTAGTTGTGCTGTTGTTTGAGTTGTTGTTTGTCTTGTTGCTGTTTGTTTGTGTTGTTGTTTGGATTGTTGTTTGTGTTGTTGTTTGGGTTGTCGTTTGTGACGCAGCCATGAAACTATTGCTAATTATTCCTTTTTGACACCCTCTCCTCAAAGATTTCACCATTACTGCTTGCAATCAAAATCTCATCTAACTAACTTCGCAGTTACGAATTCTTCAACGACCTCTACCATCGTTTCTTGCTCTCTTCGAAGATCCAGATGAAGGCAGTCTGTCTACAGGCTATGTCCATCGTTTATGGCAGGTGTCACCAAGACATCGGTCCATTCAATGACACCAAGTTCATCGTCACAATGCTCGAACGAGTTAGATCTGCTTGGCCGGATCTGGTGTTGTGTGGTCATTTAGGTTTGTAGTGGTGGTTGTACTTCCGGCAAATATTTTATTTCCTGGCGTTGTTTTTTTTTTTTTTTTTATTTCATAAATTCACCATTCATCATTCACTATCGCTATTCATCCATCACCATATCATTATCATTTTCACTATTCATCCATCACCATCACTATTCATTCATCACCATTTCATCATCATTTTCATCATCGTAATGGAGTAATTGGGAGTCATCTTTTAACAGTCTGTTGACAGGTTGGAAAGAGACAGATTGATCATGTTCATTAACAAACTCCTTCTCAACAAGGTTTTTTATTTCTAAGTATTATATTATATTTATATTAAAAGTATTTTTTTTATAATACTGATATTATTTATGATGGTTGATAATATTTTTGAGGTAATCATTTCATTCTGTTTCGTTTAAATGTATATTTTTATTCGGTTATGGTTTAACAATAATAATAATAAAATTCTGTAACGATGTTATTGGTATTGATAATTTTAATTGGGTTTAATTTTAATTGGATAAGGTTTAACAATAATTATTAATAATAAAATTCAGTAATGATGTTATTGGTATTGATAATTTTAATTGGGTTTAATTTTAATTGGATAAGGTTTAACAATAATTATTAATAATAAAATTCAGTAATGATGTTATTGGTATTGATAATTTTAATTGGGTTTAATTTTAATTGGATAAGGTTTAACAATAATTATTAATAATAAAATTCAGTAATGATGTTATTGGTATTGATAATTTTAATTGCATTCGTTGGTGACGAATGGGCAAATAATGATGAAAAGGTTGATAAATGAGGACGATGACGAAGATGATAAAAATGATGATGAAAAAGGGGATGATGAAGAGGATGATGATGATGAAGAGTAGATAAAGAAACATTGAGAAAACATTTTTTGATATATTTTCGAACAGAGGAACGTTAAAGATGTGATGGATGCGAATGGTGTGAAGATCTTGGTGGACCTCTTAACAATGGCACACCTGCACGTTAACAGGGCCGTCGTGCCTATGCAGGTTTGTTCCATTGTTTTCCAGCTTCCTTCATAATTCATTTTTATTACTTTCATTATCATTTCTCGTTCTTGTCATTACTTTCATTATCATTTCTTATTACTCATATCATTTTTCTTTTTTACCGCCATCATTATAATCATCATCTCTATTAACTCTTTACCATCGCCAACTTCATCACTGGCCTGGTTTTCATCATCTTCATCATCATTTTCATAATTCACTGATCTTATTTGAAATTTTTCATAATCGGATAGTAGATAGATAGTAATTTTTGTTTCTTTTTATCAGCCAGTCAAGATTATTTTATTAAATTTAAAATTCGTCTGTTTTTTTTCTGCTGGCTATACAGTTTGATTGAAAATGTCCGCTTAATTTGTTCCTTTTTTTTTTAATTTTTTTTAAATCCATTTTATTCACAAAAAAGTGAAAGAATCATACATTTGCTTCACGTACTAAGTTAAAAATTTGCGAAAATCCCAAAATAAATTAAAATGGAAATTATTAAATTCATAGTCGAATGTGATAGAGGCAACCCCGAACAGCCAGAGGGAGAGTGAAAAGGAGTGGTACTATGGCATGGCTGACAAGGAGAGGCTCGGTCCCTACAGTCTCGATGAGGTTCGTGCTTGTGTGTGTGTGTGTGTGTGTGTTTTATGGTTTGTGGTGTTGTGTGTGTGTGGGTGTTTTATGGTTTGTGGTGTGGTGTGTGGCGTTGTGTTTTGTGTGGCGGTTTGTTGTTGTAGGATTTTAAACGTCAGCATTGTTAATATTTTTCTCCTCATCATAGTTTTTCAATCCATTTGAGTGATTGATTTTTAAAGTTTCACTCGTTTCAACCTTTTTATTCATTAATATTAAAATTGCCTTCCCATATTTAGATGAAACAGTTCTGGGCCGAAGGGATAATAACGGCAAAAACTCGATGCTGGGCGCAGGGAATGGACGGCTGGAGACCTCTCCAACTCACACCCCAACTGAAGTGGACATTCATGGCGACTGGACAGGCGGTTCTCAATGAAAGTGACCTTGCAACGCTCATACTCAACATGTTCATCAAGATGGCTGAGTTCTATCCAAGCAGGTTTGCCTCTCTTTCTCTCTGTATCACAGTTTATTATTGTAGTTTGTTTTTGTACTACAAACAAATGTAATGATCATATAAATTTAATTTGTATTGAGAACACGACTGAGTTCTATTCAATGTTCTTCTTCATTCAGAGATGTAGACAACTGCATAATTCGACCACTACCGCGTATCAAAAGGTTCTTGACGGATCCCTCGTGTCTGCCACACATTGTGCAGGTCAGTTTGTGGTCACTGCTCTTCTTCTTTCTGCTATGGTGTGATAACTGCTTATATTGCTTGCAAATTGTATTTCTCACTCAAAAATTCTCCGAATCCAGTTGTTAGTGACTTTTGACCCAGTACTTGTGGAGAAAGTGGCCACCTTATTGTACTTGATAATGGATGAGAACCCGTGCATGCCTCGATTGTACTTGAGTGGTGCCTTCTTCTTCATCCTCATGTACACTGGATCCAATGTACTGCCTATTGCCAGGTTGCTCAAGAACACGCACTTGAAGCAGGCTTTCAGGTCTGATGAGGTTCGTTGACCTGTGTGTTACGATACGACGTTGTTCGTGCTCGATTGTTTATCATTTGGTCATTGTTTGGACAATCCGTTATTAATCGCTAAACTTGCTGGTATTCATTTTTCCGACTATTAATTGCTGTTCATTAACAACATATTTTTCATTAAATTAATTTTTTTTAATAAGCTAAGCAATCGTAAAATTTCCAAACTTATTTTAGAAAACGAGTTCAGACATAATGCAGAAAAGTGTGTTGGGTCACATGCTGCCTGAAGCCATGGTTTGTTACCTGGAGAATTATGAGCCTGAGAAGTTTGCTGAAATCTTCTTGGGGGAGTTTGATACACCTGAAGCTATCTGGAGCAGGGAGATGAGGTGATGCCTCTCAATACTCGTTTCCTTCTCCTCTACTCACTCTTCATGCTGATTGAAGTGTCCTTGAATGTTCATTTTTACGTCATGTAATATATGTATTTATGGGAATGATTATGTCATTGCATCATGTACCTAATTGTTTCTGTTTGTTTTTTTGGTCTTAAAGTCTTTTCTTTGTCCCATTCATCAAAATATTATTTTTTTTCAATTTTATCAATTTTCTTACTATTAGCTTGTTTATTACAACTGTCGCTATTGATTACTTGCACCAAACGACAGACGCTCACACACGCGCACACACACATACACACGCGCACACACACACACACACGTCAGACGCCTGATGATCGAGAGGATAGCTTCCCACGTAGGAGACTTCTCTCCACGTCTGCTGAGTAACACGCGTGCCCTATACCAATACTGTCCCATCCCCGTCATCGTCTACCCCCAACTTGAAAACGAACTCTTCTGCAGTATCTATTACCTGAGGCATCTCTGCGACACTGCCAGGTTCCCTGACTGGCCTATCATGGATCCGGTCTGTTGAGATTTCGTTTCCAGTTATCTTATTCATTTACTATGCTGAGAGTGTTTCTCTATTTATCGAATTCGTTTACTATGTTGGGTTTTTTTTATTATTAATTAACTCTGGATTTTAGTTATTAATTTATTTTATTTTAAATATTTTTAAAGGAAGAGTTAAAATAAGGAAAAATATTTATAGAAAGTTAGAGTAATAAAAGGTTGCTAAATAAAATAAAGATGGGTTTGTAGAGTAAAGTAAAGAAAGAAAGAAAGAAAAATAAAAAAAACTAAATAAACAAATTGTTTTAACAGATCCGTCTGCTGAAGGACATCTTGAAATGCTGGAAGGTGGAGGTGGAGAAGAAGCCGCCATCCATGTCTGTCGATGAGGCTCTCGAGACTCTCAACCTCGATCTCCATGATAAGAAGTCAGGGTGCATGGATGGTTGTGTAGATGAATGTATGATTGTGTAGACAAATGAATTAATCAATGAATGAATGAATGGCAAATGAATGAATGAATGAATGAATGAATGAATGAATGAATGAATGAATGAATGAATGAATGAATGAATGAATGAATGAATGAATGAATGAATGAATGAATGAATGAATGGATAGATGGATGGATGTTGAAATGGGTGAATAGACAAACCGATGAAGCGATAGATGGATGGATGAATAAAAAAGTAGTTGTGGAAGTGAGAGGATGTTATATTCCAGGAGAATTTGCTTTGTTTATTGGACAGATGTAGAAAAGAACGTTGGGCTTGGTGTGGTTAGATTGCTACAGAAATATATGAAGGAACGGATGAGCCTTTAGCATCAACCATTGATTAAGCATTATTAATTTAAAAAAAAGTGCTACAACATTCAAAATCGCGTAAAATTGAAATTATCAACAAATCCATCTCATCATTACATCACTCGCTCACTCATTCTCTCACTCACTTACACACTCATTCGCTCACTCATTCACTTTTTCACTCACTCTCTCAGCTGCCAAGGTGACAGGTTGGATGAGGCGGTGGTGAGGAAGGCCTACTTCAGACTAGCGCACAAGTACCACCCTGATAAGAATCCCGATGGAAGGGTTGGTCACGTGACGTGTGTGTGCGTGTGTGTGTGTGTTTGTGATGTAGTGGTCGTGTTTGTTTGTGCACAATGTTGTACATGTTTCAGTATGTGTATGATATACACACATTAGTTGTATGTGAATTTCTTAGGTATCTGTTGACTCGGAACTTGTCTTCTAAATATTTCACTGTTATTACATCATAACTATTCTCTGTTTTTTATCATTACTTTTTTAAAGATTCAAGATTTTCTATTGGAGCAAACCAAATTAAGTTTAAAAACCTACGAAAGTTTATTTTCATCGTCACACCCGTCCGCCCAACTCTTCAGGAAATGTTCGAGAAGGTGAACAAGGCGTACGAGTTTCTTTGCAGTCGAGTGAAGTTGTCAGACGGTCCCAACCCTGAGAACATCGTCCTCATCCTCAAGTCCCAATCCATCCTCTTTGAGAGGTTCAGGAATGGTTAGTGCTACTTACTTCTGGTACTTGTAGTTTCTTTCATTTTGCAGGGTCTGGTCAAATCTTTGTCAAGATGGTTTGGTTGTGTTTTCTTTTCAGCAGAGCTTATTTGTCTTGGATCAAATTTTTTGTGACGCGATGTATTAATGGTTGAGATGCTTGGCAGTGTTGTGGCAGTGAGAGGGTTTGAATGCAAATGATTCCTGCCTATTACGTGCAATGTGTGTGGTACATTGATTCATGCCTAATTCATGCGCCTTACGTATGCTGCTGACACCTCTGAGAGATGATAAAAGTATAATTTTAAAAAATCGATAGTGAACATTTTCGTCTGGATTTCAACAACAACAATTTTTCTTGAGCTAGTACATCTTTAAGATGTGAATTTTTAAATCATTTTTATTTGTCTATATAACCATTTACATTATTCATTTCATATAAATGACATTTCAGTCACACTTACAGCTAACGTGTATCCACCTCACCTGTTCACACCACTCCTTACTCTCCATTCTCCATCCACATCTCTCTTTCAGTTCTGGCGCCCTACAAATACGCCGGCTACCCGATGTTGATTCGAACGATTCAGCTGGAGTCAGTGGACGATGCCCTCTTCTCCAAGTCGGCTCCCATCCTCAGCGCGGCTGCTCAACTCTCCTACCACACTGTCAACTGCTCGGCCCTCAATGCCGAGGAGTTGAGGAGGGAGGGAGGAATCGAGGTTGGTTGGTTCGGGGTCTGCCAATGTGGGTCTGCCATTGGGGGTCTCTTCACGTGAGATGTGTCAATGTGTTGACTGTATTCAATCGGTGAATACGCTCTGACGCCTAACGTGAAAACTTTCAACACTGACAAAAGTGGATGAAATTGTTCATAGTTTTCAATGTAATTAACATATTCATTGAACTTGATTTCAGATCCTACACGATGCATTTTCGAGATGCGTTGGTGTCATCAGCAGGTCCTCAAAACCCGAAGATCTGGCCGTACAGGCGAGTTTGATTGATGTTCAGCAGTTAATTAAAATGTTGGGTCAGCGACGCGTTGCAGGGTTCATGTTGAGGTCGATGTCGTACAAGTCGTCGTATGGGCAGCCGTTGCGGTTGCTTCATTTGGGCAGCCGTTGCGGTTGCTTCATTTGGAATGATATGAATAGGATCCTAATTTCAGTAATGTTATTGTAATGATGACGATGACGATGAAATTAAAATTTCGCTGAATTTTGAATTGTATGAGTTAGTATTTGTGTCATTCATTCATTCACTCATTCATTCATTCACTCATTCATTCATTCATTCAATCAATCATTCATTTTCACACCCAGGTGTGCACCCACATAGTGCAATGTTTCGGAGTGTCGGCGCAGTTTGATGCATGTCGAACGTGTATCTTGGCACTGCCTACCATCGTCCAGGAGGTTACGAGGATCCTCTACTACAATGTACGTGCTGCTGTCTTCTGATGGTGCCACTCTGCTTCATTGCTTGTAACGTGTGGGATACACTGTGCCTCAATGTTGTTACCATTAATATAAATGTGACTCGAAATCTCGATATTGTTATGCTACTGTATGTGTTGTGCTCTTTCCATATTTTGATGTAAAAGGCTCTCTTTTTACTAGCTGAGGTTTTTAAATGTCCTCACAATGTCTTTCTTCTCTACGCTGCCTCTTTAGTTGGTACCTCAGGTTTGTTCGTACTGTATTGTACATTCATGCAATGGTTTTTGGCGTATAAATCGCGCGTGGGCTCAGCTTTGCATATTTAGAGCACGGATATATATATATATATATATATATATATATATATATATATATCTTAATTATAATAATTTCAGCATTTATTCAATGAGAAATGACTTACCTGAACGTCAGAATGTTCCGAAATTGTGCCAGCACGTTGCCGAGTGCATAACACTGCTGTCGGTGGATGCCACGCTGCAGGACAACATGCTGAAGGCTGGCGTCCTCTGGCACCTCCTTCTCTTCCTATTTGAATACGACTACACGCTGGAGGAGGGTGGAGTTAACAAGAGTGATGAAACCAATCAGCAGGTGATCTCATTTTGATTGACAATTTGGGATAATTTTTAATAAAAGAAACTATTCTATACTATTTTAATGAAATACGTGGAAAAAATTTAGGAAACAAAAAACAACCTTGCGAAACTGGCAATTCATGCTTGCGCGCGATTGGCTGGTTGTCTGTCGGGTGAGTTTGCCACGCCCAGCAATCCGTTCATCAAGAAGTGTCTGGCCTCCATGCTCACCCCATACCTCGCTAACAAACTGGCCGACAACCAGTCTGCCGAGGTTTGTGGATGACGATGATGATGAGAGGAGAATGGTGATGATATTGTATTGATGATGATGAGGGTGGTGATACGATAATGATGGTTGTGATGGTTAGTCATGATGATGTCATAATGATGACAGCGTTGCACATAAATGTTTAAGTTAGAAAAACTAACATGGCGTCGGTTTTAAATACAGTATCTGTTATAATTTTCATTCAACATTAATTAATTTTTGATGATTTATTCAAGTTTTCAATTGCTATAATGAGTTAATCAATAGATGCAAATTATTTTCTGTACGTTGAATCATCTTCAACATCACCACATGACCATCTACCATCACCACCACCACCACACCAGCTCTTGAAGCTGCTGAACAGAAACACAGAGAACCCTATGTTAGTGTGGAACAATGAGACCAGACTGCAACTCATTGAGTATCTAACTGACCAGCAACAACTTCAAATCAGAACTGTACGTTAAGTACTGTTGTTGTCTTTGCTGTTGCTGTTGTTGTTGTTTGTTGTTGTTGTTTGTGGTGGTGTGGTTGTTGCTGTCGTTCGTGTTGTTTTTGATCTTGCTTTCATTGTGGTCGATTTTATATCGACCTTGAAATAAACTTTTTATATTTCTTGATGTTAACTACATGCTACTAACTATATGACCCGACCTGATTTATAGAGTGAAGGTGAATATGATATTATTAATGTGACCTAAAGACGTGCTGGTACGATCTAATGACATCATTTGACCTAGTTGCATGATACCGCCTCATTAATGTGACCTAATTGATGACTTAATTAATGTGTCCTACTTAATGGGACCAGGGGGAGTGTGACCCTACGTATGGCAGCACATTCCAGTTCAGTAGGCATGAGAAGGAGCTGATCATTGGAGATGTGTTTGTCAGGATATACAATCAACAACCAACTTTCATGCTTGATGTATGTTTGTATGTCTGTATCAATGTTTGTATATATATTTGTTTGTATATATGTTTGTTTGTATATACGTTCATATGTTTGCTTGATTACTTCCATGTTCTTTCTTCGCTTGTTTTTATATGTTTTGAGATTTGATAGCGTGTGTAAATTTGTTTGTTTGTGTATGTATATGTGTGTGTTTGTATGTGTGATGTATGCGTTCTTATGTGCGTGCGAGTCTGTGTGTGTGTTTGTTTGTCTATTTTGCTATATCATATTGCACTTTTTGTTTTAATTGCTTCTCTAAAATTGGTCATAATTTAACGTGTGTAAGATGATGATGAGAATAATTTAATTCATATAGACCTAAATTTCTTGATCAATGATTTATTTTATTATTTTAATTTCAAAATAATTCAATTATATATATATATATGTATATTTATTTGTTTATAATTTAAATTGTGAAGCCAAAAAGTGATATGGTTGGTTAAGGAGTTAGTTGCACCTGTGTGGTGAATGATGGTGTTTAGTTGTTGAGATGTTTGTTATTATTATTATTATTATTATTATTATTATTTATTATTATTATTATTAATAATGTCTTGTATTTCGGGATTATTATTATTTTTTTTGACAAGTTTATATCTGTTACATTTTATGGATTGCCCTGGTGACATTATATATACATTTTCATGGATGACGGCATGTTAACTCTTCTACTAATATTGTACAATTAGTAACTTATTGTTGACCAATGAGATCATTTAATTGATGGTTGGTTAATTTGATGAGTTGCGTTCAATCAACATCTTGAAAAGTTTCATTCTTTAACAAAAGTTTCTTTCCTAACAAGTTCATTGGTTATTTAATTGCGCTGTAATTTGTAACGTTATGTTACTTAGCAACTGTTAACATTTATATCAACACTTCACTCAACAACGACTTACATTCATGTTTATTAACATGGAACATCCTTGAACCATATGTAATGGTGATGGTTTATTTATTCATCAACTACCACACGCAGTTTTGTTGACCAGACGTGAAGCAACGCTTCTTACAAATGTCAGTCGAGACTGCTCATGTATTTGAACCCGGTCACAGCAACGCAAGACTAATTGCTAAAAATCATTACCTCACCTACCTCAGAGCTCCTTCTCCGTACACCAAATATATTTCAACATTTGCAGGACGCCAAAAGTTTCACGATGGATTTGATAGACTACTTAGGATCGCAAGCTCAGGTTTGTGTCACATTATTCATCTATTTATTCATTTACTTATTAATTAATCGTTTCTCTCCAAGTATTTGCAGTCGTTGGATGCATTGCTGCAAAAACAACAGCAGCAAATGAATGGTATCGCGACGACAACAGCAACAAAACCACCAACCACAGCCTCAACAGCAGCAGCAGCAGCAACGTCACCAGCAACAACGCCAACGTCAACAAATTCGAGTGTTGAACGAATTTTAAATGTTGAAGCCTCCTTAGAAGCACTGCATAACGTCATCAAAAATAATCCAGGTTAGCCTTCTATTATAAATAAAAACATGAATTTAGAAATATGAAATTGATATGAATAAAATTGATATGAATAAAATTGATATGAGTAAAATTGATATAAATGTGAATGTTGGTTGAAAGGTGTAGAGATGCAGTGCATTGGACATTTCAAGCTGTTGTTTGCCCTGCTGAGGGTGGATGGCTACCCCAAGGTCCAACAACATGCACTCGAGGTTGATCATCTTTCTTCTCGTCACTTCATCCTGCTATTGTTGTCACTTCTGTTGTTTTTACACTATTGTTATTTTTTCATTATTTATGCTCAGTATTTGTCTTTATAATAGTCGTAATAATAATAATAATGCTTGAAAATAAATAAATTAAAATAAATTAAAATAAATTAATGTTGATAACAGTAGAAGTTATTGTGATATGAGTACTAGCAGTAATAGCTGTGATCGTTACAGTACAAGCACGATATGAATGCGAAAATGTGCAACAACCACAGGTGATATCTCTGGTGACGGCCAACCAGGATTGTGTCAATGACATCTCAGCCTCCCAAGTCATGTCCTACCTGCTTCTCGTCATCATGTCCCTACCGCAACGTTCGTGCTACTTTCTTCTTGATACTCCAGATGTTGTTGTCGTCGTCGTCGTTACAGTTGTCGTTGTTTTTGATGTTGTTGCTGTTGATGATTTTGTGCAACAGTTGATGTCTATTGTGTTGTTGTTGGTGGTGGTGGCGGTGGTGGTTGTGGTGATTTTTTTGTTGCGATTAAAGTTCTAAATATTATAATATAATTATAATTTATAATTTTTATAATATATTATAATAGCTTTTATAATATTATTTTTATTGAAAATTTAGGTCGTTTTTGTTACTCAGTTTTGGTAGGATTCAACAAAGTTTATATTAAATTAACTTTTAATTTTTTTTATTAAGAATTATGAATAACCTGAGAAATGTTTGCACTGCAGACAACTGCTTGACCCTACAAGTTATGCATCCACTGACGTCAAACACCAGGTTACTCAAGGAAATCATCAACAAAGGTCTTTGTTACATTTTCAGATTTTTATTTTTTTTTTCATTTTCATAATTTAACATTTTATATTGATGGCGATGTAGTTTCTTGTTTGTTGTAAAAAGTATTTTGTTTTTGAATCTATGGTTAAAAAATGTTCTCATCAAATCAATTAATCAGTCAATTAATCAGTCAATCAATCATTCAATCAATCAATCAATCCATTAATCAGTCAATCAATCAGGCAATCAATCAGTCAATCAATCAGGCAATCAGTCAATCAATCAGTCAATCAATCAATCAATCAATCAAATATATTTATGTAGCGCAATTTATATAAAACCAACAGGGGGCCTCATCTACCTTCTGCATCTCTTCTGCAATTCGACATCGAGTCAGGTTCGTGAGCAGGCAGCCGACCTGATGAGTCGTATGATGGCCGACAAGTTGGTTGGTCCGCGGGTCCGGATCATCCTCCTCAAGTTCCTCCCCAACATCTTCATGGACGCCATGAGGGAGTCTGCCGAAACCAGCGTTGCTCTCTTCGAAGGTTGCCCGCTCGTTGTTATCACTATTGTCATTATTTTTATGTTGTTACTATTATTTGTTGGTGTTGTAGTTGTAGCTTATCATTCTATGTGAGGACCATCTTTCACATTTATCAACCACTTGATGAATTGGTTAGCACGTTCATGCAGGGACCCACGAGAATCCAGAGTTGATATGGAATGAGGACGCGCGGTCGAAAGTCAGTTGGAGCATCAGGGACATGAAGGATGAGTTAGTCTCTTTTCATCTACCATGGTGTTTGTATTTCATCTGTTTTCTTCTTTTGTCATGTTTCTTATGTTTTTTTTTGCGTTTTCATCTGCCGTACCTGATTTTATATGTCAATTTTAACTACGTTGGCGTTTGCATTTTCCAGTGTTCAAATTATTTAAATGATGTATTTTTTTCATTTGTTTTGTCGTTGGTAATAAATACACACAAATTTATTTTTATAATGTCTTTGCAACGTAAGTTTTTTGCAAGATATGTATTGTAAACCCCAAACTAACTTGTTAACAATTCAACTAAAATCGACAATAATTTCTTTCTCAGTTTTTACGGACAGCAGAAGAATGATCCGACAATGAAGTGGACTATAGACGAGACCATGACACCTCTGTACGCCTCTGAGACGGGAGAGTTGGTCGTCGGCGATGTCTACCTGCGTCTCTTCATCAACAATCCAGGGTGGGTGGTCAGGAAGCCGAAGGAGTTCATGGTGGAGCTGTTTGAGAAGTGGACTCAACTGGTCTCCATGGAGAAGATCGATGTTAGTCGGTTGCTGCTGTTCGTCGAAGTGTCGTATGCATGTGACTGAATGTGTTAATGTTTCGTTGATGGTGTTTAGATGTGGCGTGTTTATTTTATCATTTAACAATTAACAATTTAATTTTAACATTTAACAATTTTGTTAAATTAACATTTAACAAAATTTTTTTAGAGTTTCCACTTCTTATCTTCAGTTATTCATTTCATTAAGTTGTTGACAATATTCGTTCCGTTCGTTACTTCAGGGCGAAAGTTTGGAAACAGTGACAACAGCCTTGACTTTGTTCTTGAACGTTCAGTCGTCCATGTTGGATCAAGTGCCCCAACTGGGTCACATTCCTAAGCTGTTCACTTCCATGCTGTCCAATCAAAATGCAGTCCCAGCAAGTGCCATGAAGATCGTTCAACAGCTCTCCAATAGCCAAGTAAATCAGTGGGAGGAGCTTAAGTGGTTTCTTTGTTGACAACCGTATAGTTAAACATGGATAATTCACTGCTTGTTTGCAACTCATACTAATGGTCATTACACGTAGGTGTGCATTCGATCGATGTCCCAAACTGAGTCGATGCGGCCGATGAAAGTGGCCATGAAGGGCAGGAGGGACGTTGTTGGCGTGGCCTGTGATGCCCTCATGAAGATGTTCAGCTGTCCTGACGATGATCTCATTGAACAGGTTCATTCATTCGTTCGTTCATTCATTCATTTACTTATTCACTCATTCATTCCCTTTAATCTATCCATTCATGTTTGCGTAAACGGATGAGTTAAATTAAATTGGACGTACGGACGATAATTGTTAGATGGCTGGATGGACAGATAGATTTGTTGACGAGTGGACAGATGTATAATATGCCTCTATCTCCGTAAATGAAAACCACCTCGCATTTGTTATTGACGTTTCGCTAGAAAGATTATTGTTTTAGTGATATTGTAACTATTTAAAATTACTCGCCTAATGAAAACCATGTAGATCCTGAAGGCAGAAATGATTCCATTTCTGTTGGGCTACCTACAAACTGGACTCGAAGGATTGGATAATTCATCATCCGTCAAAGCTCAAATCGTCAAGGGCATCAAGTCACTACTTACGAATGCTAAATACACGGAGCAAGTTGGTTCCATTCTTTTTTTGATTGTTTTGTTGAATTGATTACGCAAAATAGTTCTGCAACAAATATTTTTTATTTCATTGCTTATTTGTTTTAATTTGTTTTTCAGTAAATCTAACCTCAAATGAAATTTTTCCATAAATATAAAAATGAAACTGCCAACTGCCAACAATCCCACACACTTACATCGCACACTCCGTCGCACGTGACTGCAGTTAATGGATATTTTGGAGAAGAGTGTCATTTGGAAGGATTACAAGGACCAAAAACACGATCTCTTCCTCGCTGACAACCCTTGTGCTGGGTATCTAACAGGTAGATTGCTTGTCGTTGGTTGATTGATTGATTTGATTGATTGATTGATTGAGTTGTTGATTGGTTGGAGGTTTGATTGGCTTGTAGGTTGGATGAATGATTGGTTGCATGGTCGATTAGATTGTTGGTTTAATTTTTTGAGCACAAACTAGACGAACGCATTACTAACTGGATTAATTAATTAACTGAAACATTACAAGGTTCAGGAGTCGCTGGTTACTTGACAGCTGCCACGTCTCCAACTTCATCCATGCCTTCCATTCCCCCACCTATTATCTGATTGATCTTCCTTAATGTTATTGTTCTTGTGTCTGTCTGTCTGTCTGACTCTTGTCTGTCTGACTCTTGTCTGTTTGTCTGTCTGACTTATTGTGTTTGCATATTTTCTTAAATTAAATATTTGTCAAATTTTTACATTATTTTGTTCGCTGCAGATACGCGACAGTTATTTGTGTGAATTTGATTGTTAGCGTCTTGGCTGCTTGTTCCATCTTGTTGTTCGTTTGCACTCATTCGTTTCATTACAATGCAGGATCGCCATGTTTTAAGGTCTTTTTTTTATTTTGCTTTTCTTCTTGTTCTTACCGCGAATTATAAAGTTATAAAGTACTATTATATTACCGTATTTCTATCGTTACTGTCGATTGTTCGATCGCTCTTTTTTTTTATAATATTATCACACCACCAAACTACTCGCCTGTAGCAGCAAACAACATCATCGATGTGTCATTAGTCAGACATTCGTAACCATCCCCTTCCGGAAGATGAAATTTATTATTACTATGAAGATGAGATACTCCTTGCAGAGGATTCATTTGTCAGATGATACATTTGACAGACATCTACATTCAAATCTCGACCGAGTACATACGAGTCAAATGAAATCCAACCCACACCTACCTATAACGACGCGTATTTCCTAGTAGTTCCACGTAGTTCCTTTTACTAACACGATGAAATGATAGGGGCATTCCAGGTTAAATGGACTCTTGTGCGTACGTCTTATGTGTATGTGTATATGTCCATACGCTTATATGCGTGTACATATAATACCTACCCACAGTTTAAGGTAGGTGTTGAAATGTAAAATTTCACCCAACCATGACAAGATGCTGAATGGTCGTTCTATGACTGTACGATGATTACTGATGGATATCTATTACGTTCATTATTATTATTATTATTATTGTATATCATTTTTTGTTATTATCACTGTTTATTTATGTATTAATTAATTATTTATAATTACTATTAATATGTTTTTGTTATCTATGTTTTTAGAGGAAATATTATTGCCATTTGTTATTTCTTCAATTATATGTCAATCACTTGTTTATTCTGTTATATTATTTGTAATAATTTTGTCAGTATTGTTATTGTGTTCGTTGATTCTGTTGTTATTATTATTTTTATTATTATTTTTATTTTTTAAAACATTATTTGTGCTAATTTACATTCGCGTATATCTGTCCTGTTGATATTCTTCCCTATTCAACGTGTAAGACGTTCTTCATTTATTGAACATTACAAATACCTACGTCTCGGACGTTTTAAGTTTTAAATTCAGAATTCTCTGAAACTAATATTTTATTACATTTTATTATTATTAATAATGCTTTGTTAAATGGCATTTTATTTTTCATTTTGTGTTTGTATATATATATATATATATTATATATATAATATATATTATATATATATATATATATATAATATATATATATATGACCGATTAAATGGGAAACATTCTATTATTTGTAAATAAAATTAAGTAAAAACTTTTAATTTGCAAACATTTTTTGGAAAAAGATACAATATAAATAACATCTATATGAAAAGAAAAGCATTTAACTCATAATAAAATTTTAAAGTTGTTGGATGGATGGCTATGGTAGACCATTGTTGTTCTTACTAATGGCCAATATTGGAAGCTGAAATTTTCTGTTTTTATACACCCGACGAATGCATAACGTGGCGATCTAACTGAGATTTGACGAGGGTGTCAAAAACTGAAAATTTTTGCTGGTTTAATTCAAATACTGCTTGTCCCCATTTAAATTTACCCTGCATGCCTACGTACGCAAGTCGTGTGGTGTAGATAATAAAGACCGCGTGGCACGAATGTTTTATCGGGGAGTAGAAGGTTGTAGAGTGTTGTTAGAACTGCAAAATGAAAAAAGTGGCAAGATTTTTGTTCATATTTATTAAAAAAAGGTTAATTTTTGCAAATTTTTCAATTACATGAATCTTTGCAGACAGTATGTGAGGAATATGATTTATTAAAAAGTAATTTTACAACCAAGCGGGCAATAAAATTTTAATTCTTTGTTTCATCAAAGTTAATTATTTGGAATTTTTGATGCCAACAAACAAGGCTCGCTTCGCACCTATATTAAGAGTTCCATCGCACATTTCACATTCAGAATTTGAAACTTCTTCAGAATCTTCCACTCAAAAAATCACTCATTACCTCTTCTGTGAAAGAAATTGTGGACAATTTTTTAGAGAAATTTTTCGAAAAAAATCTTTCCTACAAAAAGAATATGTTCATCAATTACTTGAATAAAAATTTCAAGAATCATGGACTTACGACCGATGAACTATATGATTTCGTCGATTATGTGGCCGAAAATGGAAGCACTGAAAGTGTGGATTGGACTACAAAATTTCGTCTGCTACCGATCGAAAAACAGCATAAAATCATGTTTGATATGCAAAACCTTTATTTTTCAGAAATGCCAAAAAGAAATTCAGTGTTGAGGTTTTCTTATAAAAGAGAATATTTTAGTGGGCGAATTATCCACACAGACCTCTTCTGTAACGCTAATGCTAACATAAACAAATTGAAACTTCCGTTTGTTAAGGAACTTTCTATAAACAAGAGCTGTTGCATTTGTCTAGAAAATTTTAATGAAGGATTATTTGTCATGGAACTACCTTGTAAACATTCACTGCATTTCCACTGTGCTGACGAATGGTTTTTGCATAAGTCTTTATGTCCATATTGCAAGAAATTTGTAGGAGTCATCAAACATAAAGTACGGAAACATCTTTACAAAAATGAAAAAAGAGAAACTGTTGTTTATATTTATGTTAGGACCATGCCTGATAAAGGACCTTGAGAGAGAGACACTTCATTGTCCTACTTTTAACGTTGTTTAATAAAAATATTTTAACGATGTTTTATAAAACAGATATATATTTCGTTTTAACTAATTTATTTCAATCAGTTTATTATCAAAATAAATTTCATGATGATATTATTTAATCGTTTAAGTTTTGTTGACTTGTGAAAAGTAAAATGTTTTAAAATTCTGGTGATTCCATTTAAAATATTTCCTAACAAGACCATATTTGGAAATGTTATTGTTGTAAACTTTGACGCTGGTAAATTACCGACACCAATGTTCTAACTTCAATGATCTCTATATTTCCAACACCAGTGTTGTAGCTTCCAAGGATTGTCAAGTTATTTTATTGTTATACGGTTGGTTCAAGATTTCCGATAGATGAACACAACTGGTTCAAACACAAACTTTGTTGAACGTATATTCGAATACCAACAGCATTAAAAACCATAAACTAACTAATCCAAGTAACTACAGAAATCACATTTAAAACTTTTCTTCAAACCTCGCTGCTGACTTCGCCACCCCTTCTCCTTGTGTTCAAGAGATTCTAACAATCCAAAGATTACAAATATAGGAAAGATAACAGATAATCAAGATTACAATAATTAATTATGTAGCGCAATTCGTCCATCCTGCTGTTATAACATTGTATAACTTAATTTTCGCATAGTCCGTTGTGCTTCAATATTTACAATGTCTTTAGTTAATTATAGAGGGCATAAAAAATAGGAATGGTGGTTGTAAGTTGTTTTCAAATTTTTAATAATGGTAAAAAGTATTGTATTCCTTGCTGCAGTGTGTGAATGAATTAGTGTGTTTTCGTTGATATTGTTTGTCAATTGATATTTGGTTCATAAAATTCAACTTTAATAATATTTTTAATTGTATATCTATTTTAATGATGGAAAAACTACTGCAGACGTGGAAAATGTTTATTTCAATTAGCGAAATTAGATAATCATTGAACTATGTAGGTGTAATATTTTTATTTATTCAAAATAAGATGACAACATGCCAACAAATATTAAATTTGGCGATTTAAATAAAAAGCAAACACGAAAGTAAGAAACTGCATGATAATAAATAAGTTTATGTTGGGCGCTCGGGACGATATGGAAATTCACTAATGCGTTTCAAGAATAGACGGTCATGTTCTAGCTATGTTCGTGTTTGCTTTGACTTCAGCCACATTTCCTTAAATTAAATTTGTAAAATATTAAATTTTAAAATATATTTAATTAAGAAATTATCTCAATAATTAAAAGCCCAAACAATGTTTCAAAACTGTTTGAGGTTGAAAAGAAATTCGTTGTAATTGTAGATCACGGTGTGGGCGATATATTCAGATAATTCAAAAACTTCTTTATTGTTAAATATTCACATATAAATCACATAATTTTATCAAGTACTCATTAAGAAGCAACCATAAACTGAACATTTGCGGATAGGACAGCAAGTGATAACTAGTGTTTGGCATTTTTTCATTGGTCATCTAATGTTTAAAAATGTCTGCCTAACGAATATGAACGAATTAATAACTTTTAATTATAATAGGTCATATATAATAGGTCATCTAAAAATGAAGATAAAAAACGAACCAAAGGAACATGCTTGTCGTCACCAGTTGCAATCAAGTTCTTGTAAACTGAAATATAAAATTTATTTAGTTAATCAACAATTTATAAACTACAATCTTCAAGTGACTTTTAACGTTGGTGTCAACATTGTTCACTTATTAATTTGAAATTATGAATGTTATCAAGATATCAAAAACTCAAAATATTGCATTGGCATTTTTTTATGTTTTATTATAATTTTCCACAAATATGACAGCCGTGTAGAAAAATCAGTAATAAATTTTCAAGTCTATAATTTATTTAATGGAATAAAAAATAGAAGATTGAAGAAAAATTTTAGGTAAGAACCTTCGTAGTCACCGATGATGTCCAAGGCGTGGTAGAAAATGAGAAGCATGCTCACTTTTTCTTCCTGCAAGTTCATGTCGGGGGTGGAGAAAAAGTTGAGGAGGACCATGCTGCTCATCTCGATGTTCCTCACGCTGAAGTTGCTGCTGTGCATTTCATTCTTTATCGTTTGTCTGAAGAGTTTCATGTCAAAGATCTGGTGCGGTGTGATTTGTTGGATGTTAGAAATCAATCAATCAATTAATCAACCAATCAATCAACCAATTAATCAATCAATTAAACAACCAATCAATCAATCAACCAATTAATTAATCAATCAATCAATTAAATTTGCATAGCCTAATTTATAAAAATTCAATTTTTAAAACATTGAAATAAGACTGTAATGTTGAATAAAATGCTACTAAATTGTGAGTATTTAATCTCAAAATAGGCTTACAATAAATTTTCAGTACATATAATTAAATGAATAGATCTTACTCATACATAGCCTCAGTTAGAAGAATATTTGTAAAAAATTATGATTAAAACCGATAAATTAGAAACAGAAAGTTGCATTTGATGACCAACTTTTGCGTTTTTGACGGAGATGGATCGATCGGGGTGGAGGTTGTGCGCGAAGTAAGTGGCCAGGACGCACACACTGGTGCCGCTCGAACGGACGAACACGTCGCCATTGTCCTGTTTCGTGATGTCAAAGTCCTGCAGTGATGAGATAATAATGATGGTGGTTCTAATGATGGTGACGATGATGGTTATTATGATGATGGTTATTATGATGATGGGGATCATGGTGATGGTTGTATTAAAAAAAATTTATTATTTTACTAGCAAACATATTAAAGTCATTATTTTAATCATTAAATATTATCTGTTACTCTTATGGCGTGATTGACTAGTAAAAATAACAACACTTAAATTGAACATTTTAATGGTTAATAAATACATTCTTACAAACCAATAAAAATAACAACACTTAAATTGAACATTTTAATGATTAATAGATACGTTCTTACACTTTTCAACGAATCTAGAACACTGTAGGTACGTGGATTGCTCCATGCAAAGTTCGGCGTCCTCAAGCCAATCCTTTATAAAAAAAAATTTCAATTTTACTAAATTATTTTAAGATAATAGTGAATAAAATACAAATGGGGACGAACAGTTTCCCATCGTACTCCTCCTCACTGTTGTTTATACTCAGCTGAGGTTCCTCGCAGAAGAATTTGCTGATCAGACGGTTGTCATTTTCAAAGAAAAATATTTTCACCCAATCTTCCTTATTCACTTTATGAAAATTTTTGAGAGACTCGTTCAATACATTCTGTGTGTGTGTGTGTTTGTCGATGTATGTGTGGCATGTGTATGTGGCGTTTGTGTGTGTCAGTGTGTTTGTGGCGTTTGTGTGTGTGCGCGTGTTCAATTTGTAATCGATTCACAAAATTTCAATTATATGGAAGATTAGCTGACGAATTGAAACAATGAATGTATTAAAATGTGTTGAATGGTGTTATTAAATAGCTAAGTATTCATTTGTTTGGAGAATATTTTTGAGAACTTCTATTAAAAGGCCTTCGACTGCGGGTTCGATTTCAAAGTTATTTCCGTCTAATGATGTGCTGATGCATTTACGTACGTTGTGTGCAGTCTGCTGCATTGGCATCATCGACGCGGCCGAAAAAATACTTCCACGTTATTCATCAAATCTTATTTATCCAGGCATACATTGATAATAATAATATTAACACCAACTTTGAAAAAACCCGAATTCCTTATTTGCTTCTGGTAAAGTTTGACGGCATTATTTTCTGATTTACTGTGAGTTGGATTTGGTTTGTTATTAATGTTGTGGATGGTGTTTATGTTTTCCCTGTTAACGTTTTCATAAACATTATCATCATCATCATCATTATATTTTTTGTTATCATCGATACATGAAGTAGTTGTAGCAGTAGTAGTAGCTGCTGCACTAGCTTCAGTTTTATTTGACGTCGAGGAGATTCTCTTGTTATTGCCACCGACGTTCACATAATAATTATCATTATCTTCATAGTAGGTGCTATCTTTTCTACCACTGCAATCGACATCAGCGTTGATGCCGCTTGAAGTACTTTTGAATTTCATCTGGCTGAGAGGGTTGCCGGCCCTCCAAGGATTGCTGGCCCTCCAAGCATGCAGAGTTTGCTTGTAACATTTGCGGGCGACGAAACCTCTGATGCTTGCCTGGCATGTGTGTACTCTTCTTTCGTAACGGTTCATCTTTTTGTCCAGCTCGGTACGCTGTTTGTAGCGCAGAAGTACCTGTGGTGGTAGTCAATGGTCACGTGTTTGTGGTCAGCATCTGGCAAGCTCCCATTGGTTGGGTTTTTTTATAATAAATGATGGGGCAAAAAATTAGTGAGTTAGAGTGTTTTCTGAAGAATAAAATAAATAAATGAATAATTAAATAAATTAAAGAATTAACTATTCAGGCGTGAAGGTATTTTTACATTTGATATTTTTTGCTAACATGTTTTCACTTGAGTGTGTGAACAAATAAAAAAAATGCAAGTGTAATAATCTTAAAATACTAAAATAAATACAATAATTAAATACCATTTTTAATGTTTGTTATGAACAATGCACAAGCAAAATAATTAAAAAAAGTTTTCCAGGAAACCTCCAAACCTTATCCTTTCCAATTTTATAATCAGCTACTCCAGCGGATAGCAAAATATTCAAGCAGTTGATGGCTGTTGGCTCCACGTGCGAGTGTAGAGGGAAGTGCAACACCTTGTACCTTCGGGTGTTATTTTATTTGAACATTAATTTTATCCTACCATTTATTGAAATAGTTTTCCAAAATTAAATTATTATTTTTTCCGAAATTAAATTAAATTTGTCTTTTAATTACGTTTCAGAACGCTTATCGGCTGTCATTCCGCCATTTGGATCGATCAAGCAAGCAAGCAAACAAACAAAATTAAATTGAATCACTCTTTCAATATTTCAAATTTAAATTAACATTTTACTTCACAAAATAGACATTTTATTATTTTTTACGTTATAAGACTTTTGTAGATAATTTGTTAGAAAGTAACAAAATAACAATTATCGAAGTTAGCGCATCTTAAATCTAGTCTGATTTTTTCGTTTAATTATAATAAATGAACACACCTTAATTATCAATATGAAAACTTGTTTAATGAAAACAAGACATCTATTTATAACGCATTGATGTTCTGACAATCACCACAGAAAAAGCTGATGATCACATAAGCAGTGGCCATGACGAGACATGCATACGATGCTAGGATTGACGACTTGTATGGAGAACAGAAAAAATTTTTTCGCGACAATTAACCTCTACGTTGTCGAAAGGTTTAATAATTAATAAAAAAAATGATTTATAACTTTGAAACGTTCGTAAAATCTAGACTAATCAGAATAAACAAAATAAAATCTTGGCTAACTTTTGAACAAAATGTGGAAACTCAATGAAGATCATTGGCTTGAGTAGGTACTGGTTGATAGTATGCATAACGTTGAGACTAATCAGTTGGCTCCTCACGAATCCTTCGTCAAATGAATTTACCGACTGCGATCGATTTGGAGTTATGCATCTGACATAATTTTTTTGTCATCATCAATTTTATTATCATTTTATGTGTTGTCGTTGTCATTATTATCATTATATAGTATCATTTTTTATCGATTTATTATATCCCAGTCCTATTATCATCATTGTTAATAATTTTCCATATCGTCAAATAAATTCGATGATTTCCAAAGAATGATGACATTTTAAAGTTTAAGACAAAATAACTTAAAATAAAATTATTTAAATTTTTTATTCATGTTTGTTACTTTTAATAAACTGAACATTAAATTAATGATTCAAGCAAATGTAAACTTCACATGATGAAGAATGTTTCTGTGTTCAGTTTCTTGTCCAATAGGTCCGCCATACACTCCTATATATTCGAAACAATTTTATATTCGTTTCATTTTCTAGCATTAGCAAAATATTTTGAATTTCTTTGAGAATATTCATTTTGAAGTCACTTATTTGTCTACAATTAAAAGAATTTATTGCTAAATAACACTACTGTCCATACTTTTAAAACATCTTTAACCAAATTACAAATATTGTGCAGTGTAAAGCTGCTATATGTTATTATATTTTATTCATGAGTTTCAATTACTACGCTGGTGAAAAACTTTTTTCATTTATACAACGCGGAATGTGAAGGGGTTATAAATATTTTAGGAATTTTGTAATGGTATTTATGAACATGCATAGAATGTTGCTTGTTATTCGTAGATTACGTATATATTCCATATTTTCTTTTCGATTTCCAGATCATTTCTTTTCATTGATATCATTTCTTTGATTTCTTTGTTTTGATTTGATGAAATAAAAAATGTCAAAAATGTCAAAAAATGTCAACTACCTTTGTGAGTGTAGATCTGAATAAGTGTTTGTCCAACTTTGGCAACATGTCACACGGTAAGCCCTTGTGTTTCGTACTTCGAAGGAAAATTTTGAAAGTAAATATGAACAGATAATTAACAATAAAAGGTTAAAAATTTAACACAAAACAGGCAATACTGAATCACGGTGAATAAGTAGTTGTAAAGGTTTTATCATCCAAATGATGTTCAATTTTAATTTAATCGTTGGGTGTAAAAATTATTAAAAGTTATTAGATATATTAATGAATGCTTTGTAACGTTTTTAACAAGAAGCTCTTGACACAAAAAGATTGCATGATTATTTAAATACATAATTAATAAGTTTTAAATACAAAAAATTTAAATGAAAACTGTAAAAAAAGTATTTCAGTTTATGACCTGAGCAACTTATTCTTTTTCTTCTTACTTTCTGGCTTTTTGTGATTCGTTGTTTCAGTTATGAACTGAGATTTCCTGTTTCTCTTCACCGAATCTTTTAGACAACTTCGGGTTTAAAAAACAAATTGGATAAGTAAGTTAAAAAAAAACTAAACATTACCAGCATTCGCGTCGACAACGTCACTAACAACAGCAACAACAACAACAACAACAACAACAGTAACAATAACAACAACAGTAACAGCAACAACAACAGTAACAACAACAACAACAACAGTAACAACAACACCTTATTTCGTCATCCAACTGTTTGCACTGGATGATGTCCGCAATAAACTGACTCTCTGATTTCTTGAAGCAGTCAATGAATTTGTTCTCATATCTGTTCCTGTTTTCTTTGATGAAATCATGCACGGAGTAAGTAACCTGTTTGCGCGTCATAATATCAATCATGTACAAACGATCGTACACTGAATCCTGGCAAATCGTTTTAAAAGTTACTCAATTATTTTAACGTATTCTTATTAAGATCAAAGATTTGTGGTTCTAAAATTAAAAATGGTTATTGAAATTTGATGGATAATTATTTTTACAACAATTTTTTTATAAAATCATTCTGAAATAATCGCTCAAGTTATAAAAACATCACCAAGTTTATGGATATTTGAACAGCTAATAAACATTTCAGCAAAGACTACTTGGTAGTTCATAAAGGGAAGTATCTTTCCAGTAAAACAATAACTTTTGAACGACAACAGAAAAATAATGCAAACTGCAACAGCGTAATTATGACATTGCAAACAACCACACAAGCGACAACCACACAAGCGACAACCACACAAGCGACAACCACACAAGCGACAATCACACAAACGACAACCACACAAACGACAACCACATAATCTAACGTTTGATATTGTATGGTTAACACTGAACAACAAAGTGTGTTCCTTCACAATGTTCAATTCGTTCCTGTTGCTCAGTCGTTGGTCAAATTTTTGGATGAGCTGGAGATCTGATGATGTCTCGTCTAGGCTTTCTTCGTTCAAAACGTTCAGGAGTAGGCCAGGCTGACGATGATCAGTTTTAAAATTGAAAGTAACTTCACTCAACTTGGAATAATTTAAATAAGCCTTTTAATAACGTTATTTATAATGGGTAACGCTTTGAAAAACATGACATATCTGTAAGAGTTTAAAACATTGTTTAATAAATGTTAACTAATAAATAATATTTTTATGACAACATTTTATTAACACGGTAAAGGTTTAACTACATATATTTAGATTTTTATGAATCTACAAAACTATGAAAACTTTCAATCACAACTTTTTGTAATAACAAATTTAAAAAAGCAAACAAAATTACAAAAACCAAAAATTAAAATCAGAAAAATTAACATTGACTAGGAGTTCCATAACTTTATTATTGTCTGTGTAGCGACCGACTGGGTAGGTTGCATCGCCTGTCTGGACTCTGTAGTCTTCACATGGCTGCCTAAAGACAATTTTGTTGTAGTGGTAGAGCATCTGTTCGTTGAAGAAGTTGATCTGCAACTGCTGCCAGTGGTTGCCGAACTTCTGGTTGTCTTCAAAACCAGACCCGTCCAGCATTGATATTCGGTTGTATTGAGAAGTTCTGAAAAGTTTGATGTGTAAAAAATTGTTCAAGCCTCTTGTTAAGAAATCAACTTCATAAAATCATATTTGGAAACTTTCAGGAAATTTATCATTTATAAAGCAGCAAACGATATATCAGGAATCCAACCTCATAATTTTGGGGAAGAGGACTCTATTGATGTTGAATACGATCCAGTTGACCAGCTTCTCATAAAGGTCAGCAACGAGTGCATCGTTACATTGCATCACATCGTCCATGCTCCGCAGTGTACACACCTTCTCGCCTTAATTTGGATTTCCGAAAAACATACGTACATAAAGCGACAGAGGTCATAAAATAATTTCTACAAAAACTTATTAATCCGAACATATCAAACTTTCATAAAACCAACTTTTTCTGTACACTGGAAACAGCAATGGGCGGCGATGAAATATTTCAAAAATAATCCAAGTTTAACTAAATAATTTAGAGACAATAATTTGATGGAGTTTATTTTCAAATGGTTTTCAATAAATTTGTTTAAGAAATCTATAAAAAACTGTTATATCTAAAAATCCACCGAACCTTTAACGGTGATCTCAAATGTAAGGAGGTAGCCAGCTAAAACGTCGACGTTGAGACCAAGCATGTGAGATGCTGTGTTTCAAAGTTTATTTAATTTAAATGTTAAAACGGTCACAACTAATCTTACCCCATAATTACGGAATATCGTTTTCTCGAAATTTATGACCAAACTCTGCTATTCTTATGCCAAGAATGCAATATTATATTATTGTATGCTAAATAATGTGGTTCTTATTTGAAAAAGTTATTTTAACACATAGTAGTTAAAGTGTGGGCAAGCTTAACAAAAAATGCTAAAAGTAATTGGTTCACAAAATTAAGAGATCTACCGGATATTATATTTTTCATAGTTACAAAATTAAAAATTTCATGATATTTAACAAGTATTGCATAAAGAAGCCCGACAATCATAAATAACTAATAACAGCAAGACCATATTATCATCATCGTCATCAGATAAACTTTAAACCAGTGTCTAAGATCTCTTCGTTGGAGACACCAACGCCATCGATGTCATGGTCGTGGATGAAATGAAGGTCCTTCAAATGCAGTATGCCCGTCAAGACCGCAAGTACGCTGCCTCGCTCCTGACCCCATCGTTCAATTTGTTAAGAGAAGAGCATTTGAAATGTATCAATGCACTGACATCTAATAAACTATTTTTAACGTACAAATGATCTTAAAATAATACAATAAAATTAATTTTTTAGGATAAGTTTTTTTTTTAAATTGAAATATTTCATACACGAACCTCTGGAATGAAGCCAAACAGGTTGAGATAATCGTTAAATTTGCCCCACTTTTGCTTGCAAGCCTTCAAGTATGACGGGTCTTTGAATATCTCACTACCATCAGTCAACATCACAAGTCTTCGTGGTCGTCGGTTAATTTATTTAATTAACTAATTAAAACTTGCTTAATTCAATAAAAATTTCATTATATAGAATAAATAAAGTAAATTATAATATAATTAGATATATAATAATAATATAAGTAAATTAATATAAAAAGATAAAAGAATGCGGTAAAAATAACTTGTGTTTATCAGGATTGTCCAATAGATTGAGTTTACGTTCTTTGTCACTGAGGCCAGCAAGCATGTAATAGAGGATGTGGAAGTTTCTTTCGTTCGTTTGAAGCTGACTCAACCGGCTCTTGTCCAACATATAAAACGAGAAGAATGCTGGAATTGTCGCCAGTGTTAGTGTTTCGTTAGGAAACACTTATAATAATAACAACGATTAAAAATTCAATGTAACTCTTATCTTAATTTTATTAGTGAATTTACCTAAGCAAAATTAAAAAGAACAAAAAAAAGAGTTACTAGATATAATAAAATATTATCAGTATCTGAAATATAAAAGAAATGTTAAGTAGATAAGAGAGAAGATGGACGTGAAGAAAAAGCAATTGTATGGACCTCCTTCACATATGCCACTACTGCTGACGAACATCTGGATCAACTTGGCACAACGTGTACTGTTCACATTAAGGTTCGTTTTCGCGTTCAGGAACATATCCATAAACGAGCCGACCTTATAAATTATTTGCATTTTTCAGTATTTTAAAACTGTAAATTTTTGTATATAACACGAACATTTTCATTTGAAAATGGCGCAAAATTTGTGGCTACTTGTACTTTTTTGAAAATTTAAACCACTTTTGCTGTTTGCGTTGTTTGCGACTTGGCGAGTGCATTGTGTAAAAATTATCAGTGATTGACGGCTGTAGCATTACATGGCAGTCTGTTCGTAATGAGGAAACCTCGACAACATGATAAACGTTCATGATGTGAACTATGAAATAACTTCGGCAACGAATGTAAGAATTAAAATGATAAAGAAATTATTATTAGCAAAACATTTAACTAACATTTAACAACACGCATTGATCAAAAAGAACTAACTGCGGAAAGTTTTTGGAACATATCATTGCTTCTCGTTTTCTTACAGGTCAGTTCAGCTAAACTCTGTACTAACAATTGACAGCAAACAGATTTCCCTATGAAATTTTTTTGAAAATGTTATTTATTATTCCGTGAGTGTTTAGATTTAATTAATTAATTAATTAATTAATTATCATGAGATCGAGAGATAAGAGATTCGTTGATCACACTTTCCATAACGAGACAGTATCAAACAAGTTTTCTTCAATCCATCCGACCGAGGTAAGACGTGTTTTCAACAAATTAAACTATTGATAAATCACATTTTAAATTTTTTACTTCAAAATTTATCAATTTTTTTTTGGAAAAATTGTTAAAGACCTGATCCAGAAATGCCGTATGGTATAACAGTCTGATTGTTTCCCTTTTTCATCAATGTCGTGAAGATTTCGTAACCAGTTGCATAAATATGTGCGGGTAGGTTGTGGGCGGCTTGCGTGTTGAAATAATTCTGTGCCACCTAAATTAATTAACATTTATTCATCAGTACACTACTTATTTACTGAATATATACAGTTTTTATGTTCTTAGTTGGCCATAGACAGCATCATTGTTTAAAAATATCTGCATTACTTTAAAAGAAACCGCTGTAGCACACGGCCCAAATGACCATATTCGGGAGTGTTTCACCAAACAGACTCCAGTACAAATATCTGTTTATCTTGTCAATCATATCCACCGTGTTTAATTTACACAGGATGCAAAAAAATGTGCAAATTTTTGAAATTCCCGTCGAACAATTTAGGTATTTATGTTTTTTTTTCGATATTAAATTTTGTTAAAAGTTTGTTATTCTTTTTAAAATGCATTTCATGTTTTTCTCAATAATAGACCGGTCAAAACATTTACGAAATGATTCTATAAAATAAAAATGTTGTATAATCAAAGCTATGGGAATAATTTAGTTGGCAAAATTTAGTTTTTTAATTTAGAAATTTAATTTAGTTGACTGAAACTGAAATTTACTTATTTCCATCACATTTATCATCAATTTGCAAATTCATGAGATTGGAAAAAAAGCAATGTGACAACTAACTTCACTGGAATACACCTCCAAATCTTTCAAAGTGTTCAACGACAATAAAATGTTTCCAATATAAGTCTGCAATTTTTAGAAAACAAATTTTCAACAGATATAATTTTACAAAAAAATAGTAGAAAGGATATTTACAAATTTTTGTCCTTCATTGAATTTTTCTAGTTGGTTTTTGCACAGTGAATCAATGTCGAGATTGGCCGAATCCAAGAGATCCTTAACGTCTGACATGCTGGATGTGGAAGGTTTGTTACTGCAGTTTGTGATAACTATCCAGCAACCATCATTCCATCATCTCCTGCTGTCTTTCCATGTGTTTATGCTGTTTATTGTGAATTTATAAAAGAAACAATTAACTTATAACTTCAATCTGAAATTATCAACTTTGTTTAACATGATTTTTTATGAGCACCGAAATTTTCAAATTGTACCATCCACGTAAGTATTTTATTATTAAAACCTGTATTAGTATAACCTTGTTTAAAAGAAAAAGATTTTTTAAATAAACTAAATTTAAAATAACTAGGATAAACTTCCTTCCATTTACTTCCTTATAGTTACTTAAACACAAGATGTTTTTATTTGTCATTGAATGATTGTATATATATATTTAACATATATATCAGTATATATTTTGGTAGACTTTATAAAACATCGCATATATATATACGTTTGCCTTTGTGTGTATATGTGTGTGCATGTTCATTCATGTGAAACCAATTAATATTACATTTATCCATGTCAATATTTGTCTTTATTTTGTCATGTGTTTTACATTGTTCAATTATTAAAAACAAATATCACTCCTTCATTCAAATTAGAATAAAATTAAGTTGTAAAATTCGTAATAATCTTTCTTCATTAAAGTTGTATATTTACGATCTTATCTCCAATCAATTTATTTTTTTATATAATTTCTTTGCTTTTTCGTTTCTTTGTTTGCTTCCTTCTTTATTTTTTTTTTTTACAATGGGCGCGTTGGTATATAAATGATGCCTGATGAATCCGTTTCGATTTGAATCGCCTGTTGACTTTTTCCTCGTCGAGAATTAAATAAATTCCCGTTTCTCGCGCAAGTGTCGTCATTTATTCATTTGTTTCTCTCAAAGTTATTCTAGTATTCTAGTTCAATTTTTGATTTGCAATCAATCTCAATCCGATTGGGTCACAATGGTTGACAGTGATGACGAATACGAAAGAAGGAATCGTGATAAGTTCCGTCATGAAAGAAATGATTATGATCAGAGGGATGATCGTAGAGGGAGAGATCAAACTAAGTTAGACATTTTTTAACAAATTTCATATGTCCTACTTGCTATGTTATTGTACCTAATTTGGAATGGACCAGGTGGCGGCTGCATACCAAACTGAGATATTGCCCTTATATAGCTATTTTTACTGTTTTATTATTTTTTCGTTAGTGAAGCTAGACTAATGAACTAATCTTATTATAATTTTTTTTTTAATTATAATTATGAGTTTATGACTTTTTTACTTTGGATCATTTATTCTGTGTTTTTATTATTTTTCCTTCAATTTCCTTTTTTTATTTTATTTCTCAAATTTTTCGTGAAATTTTCGGGTCATTCTTTCAAATTTAACAAACTTGTTCACCCATAAAGTAATTCACGCTGTGTCTTTATTTTTCATTGCATCAGATCAAATTGGACGAAGCAGTCGAGGGACAGAAGAGACAATGACAGAAACCATAGAGATCGCAGAAGTCCACCAAGAAATGATTCCAGTCCCCAAGTCAAGAGATTAAGAAGAGATTGGTCAGTACATAATTAATTGTCATGTTTAATATGGCACAAGTTTTTATGTATTGTAATTTTGTTTAATTTCGATTTAACAACTATTTGTTTTATAACTTTGATTAAAGGGATGACGGTTATCACCATTATGAGGGACATTATGGACCTCGTTTGCATGGACCACCCCCTCCCATATGGAATCCCACCTCTCCACCTGAAGTACCTCATCCTCATGCGAACACTGCTCCTAAAGTGTTAGTTTTGGTGATATATTTTCTCCATTAGTATCTCTAGTGATAAAAAATTATGTTTGTTACGGTTTTTCAAATTATACTATATGAGTTCCTAATTGGTTTGATGTGCATTGAACCATGTTTTCACTGATATAATTTCTATAGTCTAATAATATGTTTCTTTGTGTATCTGAATGGGCAACTTGATGGCTTAATGGTTAAAAGCTGTTGTAGTGACTGGGTTCAAGAAGAAGAAGAAATCACTGCTTATCATATGCAATGCTTACGATACACACGTATTCATATATTCTGTATGTTTTTTCTTTGATACCTCTGTATCAAGTGCAAAAGAGAGAATGACCATTAGCTTTTTAAATCTTTTCAAATATTTTAGCTAACAAGAATGATTTTTTTATGATAGTATATAGAAATACTTGTTCAAATGTATGTGTACCCCATTTGCTTTAACAAGAATCTGATGTTAAATATTCTAATCCAATAAACTAAAAAACCTATCACATGGCTTATGGTAACTTTCACAAAGGCCTGAAGTTGACTACCCGACCCAGCCACCAATGATGTCATTCAAGCACTTCCTGGCCACACAGGATGACAACATCACCGATGAGGAGAGCATAAGAATGTACAACGATTACAAGATGGACTTCAAGAAGGAACAGATCAAGGAATTCTTTGTTCAACATAAAGATGAGGAATGGTCAGTTTAATATAATTTTTAAATCAATTATTGATGTTTTAAAATTTACAATGATCTATATCATTTGTATTTATATTGATTGTGATTTAATTGAATTTTTAATGCCGATGATTTTGATGAAACCTTGAAAGGCAGGTGTCTAATATGCTGGTTTATTGGGAAACATTGGAAATTTCCTAGACTTAAATGTCCATTTTTTGAGCTTTTTAATTAATTTTGAGCATCCTCGAAAATTAGGGTAGTGAGGCCTCTATTGTTTATAAATTAATTTATATAAATATATATATAACCAACTGAACACCACGGACATTGTTCATTTGATGCCAGTCTGGTCGGTTATTAATATTTCATTTATCTGTAAATCATTAATTTTTATTTGTATGCAGCTGATAAGATAAATACTGTTATCTTAGCGTATTTCATTCAAAGTAACAGGGAAATGCATGACACATAGAATGGTATTAATGATGTTTTTTAAATTGTTAGGTTCCGATCAAAGTACCATCCAGATGAATACAATTTGAGGCAGGAGGAGATGAAGGCGTCATTGAAGAAGAGGTGCAGTGTTTTCAAGAAGCTCATGCAGTTGAACATCGTGCCGTCGGTTTTGTTGGATATGACATGCACATCTGAGCTAATCAAACTGCTTGATTCTGGTTAGTCAACTGATTCATACTGCTGTCTGTTTTAAAAAAAATTTTCAATAGCTGAAGAGAAATGTTTATTGGAAGCGTGTAGCCTACCAAATATCGTTATTAGATATTGGAATTAGATTTTACTAATTTATTTTTTTTAGTTAAATGTACTTGCAAATGACAGAGTGGATAATTTTTAATTACATAAATAATTTTTACAGCTGTAATCTTAATGGAAGATGGAACAGAATTTGACTTGAGTGTACTTGGCAGCCCTGATGAAGCATGTGAAGCATCCACTCCAGCTGCAACTGCTGTTCCTAAGAACAACATCGAAAAAACCGTTAAGATAGAGAACAAGGACAGCCAGGAAAAGTCAGTTTTTGTGATATTTCTATTTCTGCTATTAAGTTTATTGCTATCATCATTGTTATTTAACATTAATTATATTTCTGAATGTTTTTAATGTTTTGATTTTTATCTACAGATCAGAAACAGAGGAGTGCAAAGAGGTTGAAGTGAAAAAGGAATCTTCTGAGAAAACGCCAGCTGATTCAGGGAAAGATATTGAGGTATTTGATCTAACTAAATTTTTGAAGACATGTATGCTGTGTGTTTAAATGGATATATATGTTTTGCAAATGACTAAAAGTGTATTGATTGGTGGCATGGTTTGAAAGTCTATCTAACAACAGTAACTCATGTATCTAAATGCCCATTCATTATAATCTAAGGTGAAAAAGGAGCTGAAGAAAAAGAAATTAAACAGTGACGACAAGAAAGGTGGTGATGAAGAAGAGGAGGATGGGAGTATTGGTAGTGAGGCTAGTGATGAAGAGGATGTTGATAAAGAGAAATCAGATGTAAAGATGGAAGAAGATACATCAAAGAAAACTGATGAAGGTTTGTGTCACAATTTCTCTTTCATGTGATTATCTTTTTGCATCATTATCATCATTTCTGGTGACTGATTATTATCATTCTCTAAAATTATTGTTCAATTACAGAAGCAGAAACGCCAATGGATGTTTCCGAGGAGAAGCCGAGAGCCCTGCATAAAACACAATCCATCTTTCTACGCAACCTCATCCCAACCATCACTAAGCAAGAAGTTGAAGCTGTATGTTTTAACATTTTTCTTTCACTTTCATGAATTTTATTTTTTCTACTTATTTCAATTTTGTAAAATTTGTGTGATTCAATTGGCTTGCTATTCATTGTAAATTGTGCATGTACACCGCTCTAAATGGTGTTTGTCATGATTAGTTGAAATGATGCTTATATGCAATTGATTTTAATTGATCCTGACGTGCAGATGTGCAGGAGGTACCCCGGCTACATGAGAGTCAGCATACAAGATCCACAACCTGAACGACGATTTGCAAGGAGAGGTTGGATCACCTTCGACAGAACTGTCAATGTCAAGGACATTTGTTGGAACCTCAACAACATTCGGGTTAGTTGGCTTCTATGGATAATGTAGTCTATTTTTTCTCTTTCTGTTATATTCTTACAAGAAAATCTTTGAAAATCAAGTCTCCATCTTTGTGCCGTACTTTAAGAAATTGCTGTTTGAGTGCATGTGTACAGTATTGAACAGTTTTTCCTTCAGATTAAAATTTTAATGCTCCTTCTAATTATCTCTTGCTGTTCTGCTTCTATTAATTACCCTAATTAACTTGTGCACTTCAAACCAGTTGCGAGATTGTGACATGGGAGCCATAGTGAACAGAGAACTTCGTCAGAGGGTGCGTCCTGTAAATGGTCTGACAGTTCACAAGGCAGTTGCTCGCCAAGATATCAAACACGCTGCCAAGATCATCCAGACCCTGGACAACAGATGGAACATGTGGTGTGATAATGAAGGTGACAAATCTGACAAAGAAAATTTTGTTAGTTCATTTTTGTTTTTTCTTTTTAAGTTGTTATTTTTAATCAAAATATGCTAATATCATTCAAATTTTTATTCACATAGGCAAATATTCTGAGTGTTTATATTTAATGATAAGCTATATTGTGCATGATGTTAAATGTGTTTAAAAACAATGTGTTTTATAAAAAATTACCAGGGATTTGTAACGAACAACCCAGTGTTGAAAAACATTACTGATTTTCTCGTCGATGAAGTTGATTATGAGGATGAACTTCTAGGTTTGTTTGTTTGTTCACTCGTTTGCTTGTTTGTTTGCTCATTTGTTTTCAATCTAACACGTTTGTTTCGTTAGTGAGAACATTGTTTTTAATTTTATTTGTTTCAAACTTTCTTATTGTTTGTACGTGCCATTGCGTTAATTATGCTACTAGAATTATATGGTGGACAAATAATCTTTGTTACCATTTTTATTTTTTCTGTCCAAATATATCCTCATGTGCAGATTCTTCAATCGCTGATTTTTTTTATGTTTGATAATGAAAAATAAGTATTTATTGACTGCAATTGTACAGGTTCAGAAGCAGTAAAAGATAAGGATGGCAACTCAGAGATAAGCATAGATAGAGATGACGAGCTGTTGAAAGTTTTGGACAAGATGTTACTCTATCTGAGAATTGTATACTCCATTGATTTCTATGGAGCTTTTGAATACCCAAATGAGGATGAAATGCCCCACAGGTGTGGCATCATTCACGCCAGGGGGCTCAATACTGTGGCCAAGATCACGCAAACAGACGGTTGGTGTGGTGTTTATTGTTCTCTCTTCTTGTTTGCTCATTTGAAATTCTGTGCTATTGTGATGTTTTGGACATACGTTCAAGTTGTTATCAAAACTAAATAAATCTACAGTGACAGAATGGATGACATCATTTGAGAGCAAGATAGCTCCATTTCTCAATCCAAAGTTTCAACTGGAAGAAACAGAGGCCACGAAGTTGGGACTGAAAAAAGAGGAAGAGGAGGTGGAGAAGTTTATTGTATCCAACATGCAGGAACTTGGAAAGGACAAATGGTTGTGTCCATTGTCTGGCAAAAAGTTCAAGGGACCCGAGTTTGTAAGGAAACACATTCTAAGCAAACACATGGAGAAAATTGAGGAAGTAAAGAAAGAGGTTAGTCTCAGGCATGGATTTTGGTGATACGATTTTCGCTTGTCGTGAAAGTGGTTAATTATCCTTCCTTAATTATCATTTATAAGATTAATATCAAACATTGCAGGTATCTTATTTCAACAACTATCTTAATGATCCTCGTCGCCTGCAACTGCCTGAACACCCATCAGCCAAGCACGTTCCCAACCCAGTGCCCCCTCCAATGATGCCAGGATTCATTGCACCTCATCCCTTTTACAGGCCACCTCCTGTTTATCCTGGTTTGTTTCATTTTTTTTGACAATCATATTTTACCACTTATTTTTTCTAATTTTTCCTGCAAACATTGAGATAATATTGGAAAGTGGATAAGGTTTAATTTGTGTTAATGTGGTGTCTTCATTGGTTGATAAATTTATTGGTGTAGTTTTATGTTAGAAATGAATGTTATACACCAAACTTGAGTTTAATTTAATTTTGAACGTTGGCAGCTGTTTACCCAGCTCCGTTTCCTATGAGGTCCTTGGACAGTTACAGAGCTGATTTCAGAAGGGATGCAGCTGCTATGCCGAGAAGAGACAAGTTCGTTTATTTTTCTAGTTCATTCTGTTTTTAGATGTCTTATATATTCCTTTTTTCACTTCATTTATTGATCACACACAACTAAAGTTTGAATGTAAATTTACAGAGTACGTTCTGATCCAAGGTCTGTGGTTAGCTATACGGATCTCGATGCTCCTCCAGATGTCGATTGATCGTTTAAGAGAACGTTACATTACATTCTTTTAGGTCTTGTTCGTTATTAAATGCAGATAGTCATCACAATGCCAGGCTGGCAAATTAGTTAATTTAATGATTGATAAATATCTTTTGGAAGGGTTTTTGAACAATTGTTAATGACAGTTCCTCTGAATTTTATTTCATTGTACATAGTAAGTACATTTGACTTAAGATGCTGTTGTAATGCGATGGAAATATTTTTTCAGAGCTCCTCTCTTAAGAAATTATATGTGAAATGCTTTACTGATTTTTAAATAATAGTGATATGATTGTCTATTACGTCAATAAAAATAATTAACTTTGTTAGATTGTTGATAAATAATGTCACAAATTTAAAATCTTTGTTTCATGCTTTCATCGAAATTTAAATTTTATCAAAAACAACTTTCCATTTAAAAATAAACGGTTGTTGGAGTAAAGTTGCAAACTTATCTTGCTGGCATGTATTTAAATCTTGAAATAAAAATTTGACGTATTCGTGTCTAAGCGTCTATATGTTTGGGTGTGATTTTAACGTTCCATTCTCGACTTCTGAACATGCACATTTTCCTCTTGCTAGGGATTTGATTATGTTTACGTTTAAGTGCATGCGCCTGCATTCCTAATTTCACCTATTTCTTCGTGTATGTAGGGGTGGTCAGATATTCAGGCCTTAATTCTTCTAAATTACTTGATTGCCAAGAAACCAAACGATTCGATGCAGCGAATAATAACGATGTGTTAACGATGTTTAAATTTGGTAAAAAAGCGTTCTACTGATTAGCCGATTAACTAAGAACGTGATTCATTTTCTTGTTAGTTGATCAAAGATGTTTGTTTATTAACGTATTACAAGCAGTGGTTTTGTCGACATGTGCAGTGGCCGGTTAAGGAGGGGATCTGGAATGGTTCCATTTATCATCACTTTAGCCACGATTTTTGCAAACTGTTTTGAATCTCGGCCAACTTTTATTGTTTAATTACTTTTTTCAGCAGTAATACTACATTATGTTAAAAAGTTCTGCTTGAAATGGTAAAATTGGTCTAAAAATTGTGCAACCAAAAAGGCCCTTAACTTTTTCAATTTTTCCAGTCAAAGTTGTCTAAATCCGCCCCTGGACAGTTCCTCATGTGCGGTGTGAGTTGATATATAGAGCGTTAAACATTTAGAATTGTTCCAGTTTGATTTCGTAATCTGTAAAATGAAAACATTTTTGTGTTTCTGTCTTCAATTGCGATTTTTTTAATAACACGGAGCAATGAACAACTCAGTTAAACTGACTGCTTCACGGAATATTACAATAAAAAGTTATAAATGATAAGAATGTTTCAATAAAAAACAACAATATGTCAATATAAATAAATTTATATACATACGTATTGCACATATAATATTACATTGCTAACTAGTAAAAAAACAATTATAAAATTAAAAATCCAATAAATAAAATAATTATGTATAAAATTTCACATTCAAATATTTATTAGAAAACAGTTAATAAACAAAGACACTGCTTCACTTTAAAACAATCGTACATTTTACAACTTAGAAAAATAAGTTCACATGCTCAATGCCTGTTCGTATATATATAAGGTTGAATCAGATGTGCTATTAATATTCAACAAAATGTCAAGCATTTTCACGATATTCATACTTCATAACAACTTAACAAAATGCAAGCAAGATGATGCCAATATCTCAAAAATGTTTCGGTTCTAGGAAAGAGTGGAATCATCGTTTACGTTTTATTTTCCTCTGGTTTTGTTCCGAAAAAAATTACATATTTTATTTTTTGTGTTATTGATGCACTTTTTAAATTTTGTCTCGTTTGTTTCTTTCGGTTGTTTGGCGAGTTTTAATGTCTTGTCAGCTTTCTTTTGCTTAGATCGGCTTCGTTTAAGTGCAAAACGAAAAAGTTTGTTGTTTATAAAAAATTGTTTAAATCGATTAACATGTTGAGAGTTGTTGTAAATAGAATGTTTTTCAATCTGAACGAAGTTACTAATGTCACACATCGGATTTTTACTGTTTTCACTCGCCTCCATGCACGGACGGTAAACAGCTGGCTCCTCTACATCAGATCGGTTCTTCTCAGTTACAAAAGCAGAGAGATTAAAAAATGATCTGATCTCGGAAACTGAGTCTCTTCTGTCCAGCAAGGAAAAATCCAAGCTCTCCGTGCTTGTTAAAGTACGGAAAATTTCAAAATTGTTGCTCGAATTAGAAGTGGTTGTGGATGTTCGTTCCGTTGATGACCAAATTGAAGTATTTACCGAATCGTTAGATGGATTTATACGAGACTCAGAGCTCTCTATAGCCGAAACGGTCCAAGACGATAAAAACGAGTTGAAATTGTTTGTTGCTAGATCGTTGCATATGTAAAAACTTTTCCCTATCCCCGTTATGTCGAACAATGATGAATTAAGTGAATCTTCATCTTCAATCCAATTTTCATCTTTCCTCGTCTCTTCCAGTGATTCCGACAATTCAAGATCTGAAGTTGAAATATGTAAATGTTTGAAGAATCCGTCTTGTGGTTTGTTAATGTTGAAGTTGTTGAACACGGATATATCCTCCGTAGCAAGATCCATGTTTGTTTTCATTAAGTTCAAACTGTTTTTCTACAAATTTTGCAGGTATTTGTTGAGTCAATCAAACAGGTTAGTTTATGGTTAAACTGGTTAAAATATCAATATGTGGTTGGAAATTTTCAAAAAAAAATTAAATTTCCTGACGAAATAAAATTTTATCGGATAACTAATTTACTTAATCAATAAAATCAAGATTCATGCAGCACTTAATACATTTCTTACAGTGCCTTTAAATTTCGCGGTAATGAAGCCGAGAGCTACAAACTGTTATTTATCAAGTTAATCGTTTAAATCATTTCTTTAATATCAGGAAACCTTCCGACAAATTAACTTTTTCAACTTAACGACATTAAAAATTTCAAAGATAGGCTATTTATTATTTCTAAAATCTAGATTTTTTCAACGAAACTTACAAATAAACAAATACAACACACAAACTTCTCAAATAGCAATTTCATTAGTAAGGTTACAGATATCTACATTATCCAAAGCAAGTAGTAAAACATTGAAATATGGCCGGGAAAATGTAATAAGTCTGGAGTGTGCATGAATGTATAATATATCATGTTGATACTATTGGTTGGATATTAATTACAATTCATTTTTCTATGCGTGCCACTTGAACCTAAACTGCTTGAATATCCCAACATTAATTATAAAACAATTGTGACGTCATTTCCGCTCTAGCTTCCAGTAGAGTTTATAAATAAATATATTAAAATTAATTATAAGGCGATAGAGCAAAATAAGTATAAACCATGATATGTATTATAAGCTTGATCTTAAGAAGCATCGATTTTAGTTGTTCTGTCACGGCAAAGTCTAACTCTTACTTCTACATAATAATATTGTATAATATATATATATATATATATATATATATATATATATATATATATATAATTATTAAAAAATTTTTTCTTAATCAGCAAATGTGTCAGCAGACGATATAACGGTTATATAAATAATAGGTTGTGTACGTATAGTTTATTAATATATTTATTGTTGAAATAAGAAATAGATTGATTTTTCAGTGTTAAACGTTTCATTAAAAGTTCTATGAGATACAGTGAGCCGCTTTATTTTAAGGACAAAAAACTATAAAAAAGATTATGTAATTAAGTAATTTTTTTATATCGTTTTAACATTAATTCACTGAGTTAATATTTTGTCTTGTTCCCCTCTCTCTCTATCTCTCTCTCTCCCTTCCTCTCTCTCTCTCTCTCTCTCTCTCTCTCTCTCTCTCTCTCTCTTTCTGCTGATATGCTATGAAGCTCTTATACCAGATTCAATAAAAAAACTGCAAACTATTGTTCCAAACTGGTGTTTGAAAGTGAAAGGAAAGGCTTGCAAATTAACGTCAACATAACAGAAAGCATAGTTATAAGTAAAAGCAAAACCGCCCCGATCTGCTCCATAATCATTAACGGTAAACAGGTGAAACAAGTCAACAGCTTCGATTATCTCGGAAGTCTGATAACCTCCTCAGGTTGTAAATGTGATGTGGATATCAAAAAAAGCATAGCTATGGCGAAAGATGCATATTTTAAAATGAAAAACATTCTCACCAATATTAAAATCAGAATATCAACAAAATTAAAACTGTTATGGTGTTACATTTTTCCTGTGCTAACTTACGGCTCTGAGACAATTTCTAAAGAAATGGAAAAAAAAGATTAAGGCTGCTATGATGTGGTTTTTGAGAAGCCTTATAAAAATTAGTTGGACTTCTCATACTTCGAACGAGGATGTATTAAAACAGTTCGGTTATGAAAAGAGAAAATTACTACAGATAATCCGACGGGGCAGTTAAAGTTTTTTGGTCACACCATGCGGAAGGAAAGAATGGAAGATCTAACAACTACTGGAAAGATTGCAGGGAAAAGAGATCGCGGTCAACAACAAATAACATTCTTGAAATCCTTGTTTCACTTGTCACTTGTTCACTTGTTTTAACATTATATAATGTTAACATTATATAATGTTAAGACATATATAATATATGTTACATAATGTTAAGATATATATATATATATATATATATATATATATATATATATATATATATATATCGAATGAATACGTGGCAAAGACTGTCACAGACCATATTACGCCAATTTTAAACAGCCTCCACTGTCTACCTATTCATAAGAGAATTATTTTTAAAATTGCTGTTATGGTTTTTAGATGTCTGAACAATTTGGCACCCAAATATTTGGCCGATAGATGTTTGCAAACAAAGGAGGTTTTGAGTGACTATGATTTGGGATCAAGTAGTGCTAATACGTTGGTCACGACTGTGATCAAGCTTAAGATTGGTTCGCGTAATTTCTCTGTAAGTGGTTCAGCTGTTTTGAATACTCTTTCTTGTTGCTTGCGTCAAACTGGATTATCACTGGGTCAGTTCAAGAGGGAACTTAAAACACACTTGTTTCGAATCTGAATTGTAAAAACTTGCTTCTTTTATAAAGCTGTGACAGCGCCTATGAAAACACAGTAAGTGTTATAATCGTAGCTTTATAAGTTTCCAAATAATAATAATAATAATATTATTAATATACATACATGGCTCTATATGATAAAACTCTAGCTACATAAAACTGGAATTTTCTTGGGAATTTCCACAAAATATGCGTCGTAAGGAAAGAAATGCGTCGGGAGGAAAAGCTGTTTAAACAGGCAATGTCGGAGATAAATCGTTTGAGTTTCCCTTGTTATTGAACCAGATTAATGTAACCGAAATTAGTAAAGATATGCTTATTAACAGAATGGCTGCAAAATCAGAAATTTTGAGACTTCAAACGGAGGATGAGAAAGAATCAAATAAATCAGAAATAATTCTTCTAAGTGTTGCATCAAACGTGATATCACGCTACACAGCATTAGTTGGTGTAGACAAAGTTAAAAATGAAGTCGTCGTCGAAGATATGGTCACCTGTCTCGTGCCAATCATATACGATTATATTTTTAATTATTCACAGGCATGGAATTTGGATTTGAAAAATGCTATGTTTCTCAAAGAATATTGTTTGGATTCGGACCTTGGGAAGCGTTGTTTAAAATCTAATACTAAAAGTTTACTAAGGTTTACATCCAAAAAAGCATGTAGAATATATTCGAAGTCAGTACGTTCCACATCAAATTTCACTCCAGTTAACCCTAACCTTTCTATTACTGATGACAATAATAATTTTAGTAATAATAATAACGCTAACGATGATAATAATAATAATAATAATAATAGGCTGGTGATGAAAAAAACTGATCCATTCAAAAAAATGGAACAAGTTGATGACAATTTAATTAATCTGGTTTCCTCACAAACGTTTGATGGATTTTGGATTTTATCTGACGGGCTTTGTAAAAAAATGAATTTAGATTTTCTCTCTATGATTTCAAAATCATTAATTAAAGATTTAAATGTTTGGGATACTGTTCTAGTATTGGAATTTTTCAAAAAAAAATTTTCAAACAGAAAAGATGAATGGGAATTGATTGAAACAAAAGCGTTAAATTGGCTCTCCCAGCAATATTTGAATGGCAAAACTGAGCAAGAATTATTGGATGCCGCCAAAAACGTTCTGACTTCGAATGAAGAAATATGTCTTATTCATCAAAACATACATGCATATATATTATTATTATATTATAATTATTATCAACAATTTATTAAGTGCATTATAAATTCAAAATTTCTCGAAAGCGCTCTCTATTATAAATGAAATCAGTTGAGGTCAATAAAGTACAAATCGATAAAGTATTTCTATGTCAAAATAAATATGTTTATATATATATATATATATATATATATATAGAGAGAGAGAGAGAGAGAGAGAGAGAGAGAGAATGAGAGATTTAAAGAGCGAGAGGTTTTTTTTGTTGTATTTTGAGTCAACATTTAATCGAAATCAATGTGCTTATCTTTTATTGTGCTTATATTTGAAGAAAAACTTAGCAACTTTGTACTTTTTGGTAAAATTTATTTTGTCACTCGTCAAACATTCGGATTCTTTATTTTTAATTGAATGTTTGTTATTTAAAAAATAAGCTCAGCAAAGAAATCTTCGGGAGAAAAATTAAATGACCCTCTTGTTTATATACATTAAGTATGGGAGTATAATATTAAAAGGTTTTGAATCCATCGCATTGTTTTTTTAATTTTAACCAAATTGAATAATGTTCGTTTAACCGTGCCATTTTTGTTGAGCTTGTTTTAGACAATTACATATGTAGAGTTTCGTTTGTAATTCTGAAAATATCGACACGCCCACTGTTGTTATTCTTGATTATGCCTATGTGATCGGGCTTATAGACAACGCAATTAAACACCGAACATGAGCACTACTGAGAGTTTTCACATTCTTGATAATCTATACCTTGTCTTTCAACATCGTAAAACTAAATATTCACTTTGAATAAACAAGGAACCAATAAATAAGCACAGTATAAAAATATTTGATCATCTGGGCACAACCATAATATATCAATTTGAACATAGGAATAGGAATACCGAAAAAAGCTCTTCTGTTCTATCATGCATAAAATGAACAAAAATTTTGGTTTTGAACTAAAGAAACTTAAAAATGATTTATGATCGACCGTTAGAAAAATCCTAGAATAGAAAGTGCCAAAGAACCACCAGATTGTTATTTTAATATAATTGGGTTTGGATCAACTTTTGAGTTGTTATTCAATGAAGGAAGCAAGAAGTATAAAAAGGAATCTTTGGAAAAAGCATTAGAACATCAAAAAACGTTATCAGCTGATTTTGGAGGCACAGAAATTCTTGAACCATTAGTAAGCGTATACAGCAAACAAATTTTACCTGCACATAGCAGGAATATTTTTTTGATCATCGATGGTGAAGTATTCAACACTGAAGCGGTGGTTAGCTTGGTGCAAAAGCATTCGCACGATACAAGAGTTTTTACATTGAACACTGGCGAGGGCGCTTCTACCACTTTAATTAAGGGTGTTGCTAGCGCTGGCAAGGGCAAGACAGAATTTGTGAAATCAGATGATGAAATTTTGCAGGTTGTCATAAAGTTGCTGAAATGTGCCATACAGTCTACTTTCACAAATATCAAAATTGATCGGCAACTGAACTGAGCTAGTTGTATTCAGATTCCTAAGGTGGTGTGGTTCTTTCAATTTTTCACCCTCCATATCCCCTTCGGAAGTAAGCTTTTTGTTCGACAGTTAAAAGTGAGCGAAAGCCATTATATTTATTTTAGTTATGTGGTTTTTTCATATAAATAGAATATAGAATATCTATATTTTATTTATATGGGTTATCCACTTAAACTGAACCGGCTTAAATACCGACCGTTAAAATTGTAACATCTAGTCATTCAAGTTTTCAAGTGGAGCTAAATTTAAGCTTACGCGTAATCTAAGAAAGATGCAAACAAATTTTTAATTTTTTAAATTCTGAATTTGAAGCTAAGAATGTCTTTGAAAAAAAGCTCGTCTGACAAAGAGCTGTTAGGTTAGTTAGCTGAAATGATGTATGAATAATAAATAATTGAATATTGTTGATTTTTTTAATTTATATTGACTTGAGTGTATCTGACTAGTCAACTAGTGTCTCTCTCTATTCTATTATAAATTATAATTTATTTATATATAATTATATATATTGTACCTGATGTGTATTGATTTGTATTTTATTTGTATATCAGGTCAGTTTTGTAGTTGAGTTGTGTTGTGGTTTATGTAGTAATCTTACATTTTATTTTACTTGTAAAATAGTAAAGTTGTAAGTAACGTAATTGTAATCATGTATTATAACTTTTATGTATAATATTAGATATCATATCATCACTTTATTAATAATTAATATGTTATTAATTTATTTTTATTTAACATGTAACATTAAAAACAAATAGATTTGTTTGGCTTTTATATTTCTGAGCATCACATGATGGATTTGGTTGATATCCTACAGAAAAAAGATACCTTAGATCATTATTCAATTACTATCAAGTTTGCTTTTCAAGTTTTTCATGTTTTAAACTATAATAATGAATTTTTTATTAACTTTCTTTACAGTTTTTTGAGTTTGTTTGAGTTCAGTGTTGAACTTGGAGACCGTTTATTGAAGAGTCCAATACAAACGTTGAAATTGTTGGATGAGGCATGCATCCAAGTGGCCTCAAAGGTTCACAGAGAAAGTAATGAGGGTTATTTCAATTCCCTGGTAGGTTTGCTACATCATGTTCCGTGTTGTGTATCACGTTGCATCATGCCAGTTCACTTTACTTACGTTATTCTTTTTTAGAAATTAAAAATTTTCATTTTGAAATATTTCATATTATCACAACATGACATATTAAGTAATACGTCTTGCTACTACTTTCTGTTTAATCAATTAATATTTTGGAATATTTTTTTCAAACTTTTATTCTGTCATATACTCATCAAATGATAAATAATTACAATGATAAGACAGGGGCTTGAATTGAAAAATTGAACTCTGACATTCATCACATTTCCTTACGTAGATCTTTGATTTAATTTCTGTTCATATCTAAATATGGTACATTGGAGCTCTAACACAATCATTCGCAAGGTTCCCAAGAAAAATATTCACTGCAGGGTCACTGGTCTGCCTGTTTGCCCGGAGTTAGTTAGAACACGACTGCCAAAATGTTCTGATGTTGGTAACTTCCTCTGCATTACAGGTTTTTATCATTTTTGTCTTTCTTTTAATTAAATGTGTGCGTTTTTTCAGCATGTTATTGCTGATATAATCAAGTTGTGGTGCTACTGTAGTCATAATTTATATAGTAGTTGATATCTGTATGTATGAGATGACAACCCATTCATAGAAAATATGTTACTAACTTTATATGTATATTGTGGTAAATGCAAGGTACAGTAATAAGAACTGGAACAGTGAAGTTGTTGGACTTTAAGAAGTTTTACATGTGCATCAAGTGCAAGCATGTCTTCCAGGTTGAGGTGTGTCCAGTTGCTTCAGATATATCCATTGAATGCTGTTCACTTTTTTTTACATACTGTTGAATTGAATTGCCTCTGTGGATGATGTTGAGACTCATGAGAAGTGGATGTTATTAAGAGTTTTATTATGTGTACAGATATATATATTTTGGTAATAGACCACAATTTTTACAAAATGTTGGTAATAGACCATAATTTTTACAATTTTTACTTATTTGCAGCATGAATTCGGAAAATAAGTTTATTTTAAATTATAATAAACTAAACGTTCTCCAAAAAACTTTAGCGAGAAAAATCGAAAAAACGAACTACAAACATATTAACGCCAAACATTTGGTAGAATTTATAGAATATTGTAAAGATATATATATATATATATATATATATATATATATATATATGTGTGTGTGTAAATATTCATTATTTGGTTAATGTGCAATTTCCTATTAAGTAGTAATAGTAATTATTACAATTTTTTTTTACTTCATTTTATTCTATCATCTTTTTTCATTTCTGGATCATTTCATTTCAATCAATTTTGATCTTGATTTGATAAATAAAAAAAATTACTAGGATAAAAAAAAACAAAAAAATGCACTGTACATCAGGCTGACTACGAGCAATACTACACAGTATGCAGTCCTTCCAAGTGTCCTAACAGTGACAGCTGCAACAGAGGTTTTGTAGCTCTGGAAGAAAAAGGTTTCATTCTGTTCAAAATATTTTAACTCAACCCTAGAAATATATTTTATAGCACTAATTACTATTGAGATCTGTTGGACGCTATTCATTTTTGCATTGAAAATCTCGTCCGGAAACATCCTTATTTAGTTATTTTAACAAATACAAATATACAAAGGAGATACAACTGTTATTAAGTGTCAAACTAGCAAAAAAATTTTCACCAGTGACATTTTTTTCCAGTTCCTGCAAACCCTGCACCATGTCGGAGCAACTCTGCTTTAATCATTTCATAAATACACATTCGTTGTTTTCCAACAATAATTGGAGTTACTATTACATAGAGAAAGAACCCTGGTCTAGAGGGTTGTTATTGAAAAGTTAAAAAATTATTCTATTTTAGCTTCAAATACTTTTATGAAGTTTTTATTCTACTATTTCATCCTACTATTTCATTATACTGATATATTATTATTATTATCATCATATTATGTTATCACTATTAAACGGTTTTATTTTTCTTTGCTATTTTTCATAAACTTCTCCACTTCTGATCCACATCACCAGGGGCCTCGCCTGAAAATTGTCGGAACTTCCAGGAAGTAAAAGTTCAAGAGCAGGCGGGACGATTGAAGGTTGGCACGGTGCCGAGGTCCCTTTGGGTGGTGCTACTCGACGATCTGGTCGACTGCTGCAAGCCTGGAGACGATGTCAACATCACGTTAGTCCTTTGTTCGCTTGTTCGTTCGCTCGTTTGATAGTTTGTTTGTTCGTTCGCTCGTTTGTGCTTACAAGTAAATTATTTGTTGATCTGCTTTGCTGTTCTGTATTTGTCTGTTTTAAACTTTCTATTTCGTTATTTCTTGGTTATGACTGCTTGCCTACCAGCATATGTTTATCCAATCACACACACACACACACACACACACACACACACACACACACACACACACACACGTGCATACACATACGTGCACACACACAAACACACATACATAAATGCATATGTACAAGCGCGCACATACAAACTTATACAGTGGTGTGGTGAGTAGGAGATGGCGTCCATTGTATAAGGACAGAAGATGCAATGTTGAACTGTCCATCAGAGCCAACCACGTCCAAGTGACCAACATGCAAAAGAATGATGTCCTGCTAACCAATGAAATGGCTCGTTTTTTATTTTTTTTATCTTTCCTCTCCTAAACGCATTTGCTCTACTAGTTGTACATCATTGCTAAACAGACAGATAACATTTTAATAATACCAAGAATTCAGTGGTTCTTACACAGACTGTTATGTTATACAAATCCATATAATAGAAGGAGAGTTTCTACAAATTTTGGGAAGAGAACCGTTCATGTGCACTCGAAGGGCGTGACCTCATCCTGTCCAGCGTCTGCCCTCAAATATACGGCATGTACATGGTCAAGTTGGCTCTGCTGCTTGTCCTCATAGGAGGCAATCAGGTTCTATATTTATCCTTCCATATTTTCTTCATCATCGTTACCATTGCTGCTTCTGCTGCCGTTGTTGTTGTTGATATTGTGTCGTCGTTGTTGTTTATGCTGTCGTTGTTGTTTATGCTGTCGTTGTTGTTGTTAATACTGTTGTTGTTGATGTTGTTGTTGTTATTGTTTGTTTACAATTTTTTTTCAGTGTATCTCAGTGGCACCTGCAACAAATACGTAATACTTTGAAATGCACATGAATGAATGCAGCCCACAACTGTCAAGTGTTATGTTTATAAGGTCAAGTGTTATGTTTATGTTATGTTTACGTCAAGTGTTATGTTTATAAGGCATTATTTTCTGCTTATAAATCTGTGCGTAGAGATTGGGTTGCCACACAGTGCCAATTACAATGATGATTTAGAGTGATGTTCAAAGTCATATTTTATAAATTATACGTTACTTTCGTCCTTAAACGTTTATTAAATGCTGTGTTTGGTTTTGCTTTATTCTATTTTATTTGCTAATAAATAATTAAAATTTTTTGTGGTTTATGATGAAGGTTTTTGTTTGGTTTGGATGTTTATAAAATTTTATGTAATAGCACATGAGACATACAAACCACTAATAATAATAATAATAATAATTGGAACAATCTTTTATTGACCACAAAGATGAAATCAAAATGAAATCAATCGAAAATTAATGATAATATATAAAAGTGGAACATCTTGCAGCATCCTTAATCTATATGATATATACATATTTTATAATAATAAAAATTATTATTATTATATTTATAACAATAACAATGATAATAATAATAATTTAATTTGTAATTGAAATGCAACTATGATTGGTGTGGTTTCAAAATGAAGAGGGTGGATGAATCGGGCACGAAAGTCAGAGGGGAGTCGCATCTGCTGCTCGTCGGTGATCCCGGTGAGGTGTCTGTGTTTCTCTCACTGTCTGTATGTATGTCTGTCTGCTTTTATGTCTGTTTGTATGTCTGCTTGGGTGTTTGTTTGCATTTCTGCTTGCAGGTCGGTCTGTTTGCATGTCTGATTGTATATCTGTTTGCATGTCTGCTTGTATGTCTGCATGCATGTTTGTTTTGTATGTAGGATTGTATCTAGGATTGTATGTCTGTTTGTTTTTACCCATCTGTTTGTGAACAACATTGATGTTAGAGATACAATTCTATTCCAACCAGTAAGTACAGCAGGTAGTGTGATGCTCGCCAAATTGAATGAAGAGCTTTCTGACATTTTGAAATTTTAATCATTTTTGTTGTAATTTTACAAAATTCACTCAACCAACAGTTTAAAAATTTTTAAAAATTATTTCTAAAAATCAATGAATCTCCTCCTAAACACACTCCACCCAACTTACCTCAGGTACGGGGAAATCACAAATGATGAAATACGCCTGCAGGGTCATGCCCCGATCCATCCTCACAACCGGGGTGGGGTGCACCAGCGCCGGTCTCACCGTCACCGCTGTCCAGGTGGTCCATTTTCAATATTTTATTTGCTGCCCCAGCATATTTGTGATTTTTTTTTGACGTGACTTGGACGTAACTCTAAAGTCTCCTAATTCAATTTTAAATCTAATCTAATTCTGACTTCCTACGTGAAATCTATAGGATAGTGGTGAATGGCAGTTGGAAGCAGGAGCCCTGGTGCTGGCCGATGGTGGAATTTGCTGCATCGATGAATTTAACAGCATCCAGAAACATGACAGAGCCAGCATACACGAGGCTATGGAGCAACAAACTATCAGTGTTGCCAAAGCTGGTCTCGTCTGTAAACTGAATACCAGGTAGGTGCATTTGTGCGTGTGCGTGCGTGCGTGTGTGCATACTTGTGTGTGTGTGCGTGCGTGTGTGTTTTTATGCTTTTTTATGGCATTATGTGTGTAAACACTTGCATTTACATACATGGTGAACTAGTTGATTGAACATTGATTGATTACGATTAGTTGGTTGATTGACTGACTGCTGACTGGTTGATTAAGTGATGTATCAATCACAGATGTTCAGTCATAGCTTGCACAAATCCAAAAGGGCAGTATGATATCAACGAGGTTATTTCAACTTACTTTATTCTAATACGTCGACGATTTAGCTCAGTCGTTGAAAGTGCCATGTCTCGTGCAGTTACGCGCTAGCCTGGTTCGAATGCTGTCTTGTCCGAAACTCCAAGATATGGATCATAACCCATGCGTGTGCAATACGGTGCTTGTGCGTGAGTACGTAATGTGTATGTGCGTCGTATGGTCTGGATGTTACAGCCTTCGTGTCACGAAAGCTTACTGCAAATAAAGGAATGATATGTAAATGTAAGCAGTTTTGTGTATATTAGAACAAAAGAAAAACTTGATGCATTTTTAAAGATGGGTACATACGTAAATATAATTTCTACTCTCATACTAACTTACACATAAAGAATAGACAAATTCACTAACACGCACGCAAACAGCACACGCATAAACATGTATACTCTACTCTACGACACGCAAAGGCACGTACAAACACACAAACACACACGCACACACACATCTAAATACGTACCTACATCTACTCAGTCCATATCAGTGAACACAGCCATTGCAACACCACTGTTGAGTAGATTCGATGTAGTCCTGGTCCTACTAGATTCACAGAATCCCGAGTGGGATCAAGTTGTTTCGTCACATATTCTCATGAAGAAATGTACGTGGTGTTTGTCTGTCTTGTGTTTGTTTCATTGTGACTGTTTCGTTGCGTTTGCTGTTCTATGTTTGCCGCTTCAGGTTTACTGTGTTGTGTCTGTTGTGTTTGTCTTTTTATATTTGTTGTGTTGTGTTTGTTGTGTTTGATGTTTTTAGTTATCCTTCTAATCATCTGCTTCATAATTTGACCACCACCACAGACAGCATGAAGTCGGTTGGTGTGACTTCGTCAGCGTGGTCGATAGAGAAGATAAGAGCTTATTTGAGTTTCGTTAAATTGTTGCTACCAACACTTTCTAATGATGCTATGAGGTTGTTGCTGTTGATGGCATTGTTGTTTATGTTGTCGTTGTTGTAGTTTATGTTGTTGCTGCTGTTGCTGTTGTTGATGTTGTTGTTATTGTTGTTGTTGATAAGTTATCCCCACTGACATGTTAGGATCATGTCCGAGTACTACAAGGCACAGAGAAAATCAGAGGATGTTTGCCATGCAACGAGAACCACGATGAGACTGCTGGAAAGTCTCGTTAGACTGTCTCAAGGTAGGCGATGCCCCGTTCATTTCTTGCTGCTGTTGTCAGTGATGCTATGTTGTTGCTGTTATTGATGATGATGTTGTTGTTGGAGTTATGATATTTTGATGTCAGTGATAATGTTGATGTGATGTCTTTTGTTATAATGTTACAATCATGTGGTTAATTTTTTTACTGTTCGCATAGCCCACGCCAAGTTAATGATGAGAGACGAGGTGACGGTACAAGATGCAGTCATGGCTGTCACGCTCATGGAGGCGACCATGCTTAATGTTTGTTTGTTTGTTTATATCTATATTTGTTTGTTTGTATGTTTGTTTGTATGTATGTATGTTTGTTTGTTTGTTTATATCTATATTTGTTTGTTTGTATGTTTGTTTGTATGTTTTTTTGTATGTTTGTTTGTTTGTATGTATGTTTGTTTGTATGTGTCTTTGTATGTATGTTTGTTTGTTTGTTCGTATAGTTGTTTGTATAGTTATTTGTTTGTATGTTTGTTTGTATGTTCACTTGTTTCCGTGTTTTGTTTTCATTGTTTATTTTTAATATAACTTCTGTCGATTTGTTCTCGTTATATATGTTTTGTAGTATTTTTGGATATTTGTATCAATCCATGTGTTACTTAATTTGTATGTCGTTTTGCTGTGAGCTGCTGATCGTAGCTGCTGATCGTAGCGGCTGATCGTAGCTGCTAATCGTAGCTGCTGATCGTAGCTGCTAATTGTAGCTGCTAATTTTAATAATCATATAATTTCAATTAATTAATAAAATTTTTGATGTTAATGCACTGTCATCGAGACAACAACCCACCCTACAATTGCATTCCTTAGAACTCTCAATTCATCGATGGCTCCAACACTCTCCACATGACCTTTCCAACACAGCCACAACTTCGTTATCAGAATCAAGGTTGAGGTTTTTGTTATTGTTATTATTGTAATAATGATAATAATAATAATAGTAATTATGGTTTTACATTTTTTATATTATTATTTGTTTTTATTTTAAATGATATTTAAAATGTTTATTTATTTCTTGAAACCAGCAATGCAGTTGTTGGAAAGGCTGAAGTTGTTTGACGTCTTGAAGAGAGAGACGGAGAGATGGAATGGACAGCCGGATGTTATGAACAACATCAATAATAATAATAAAAATAACAACAACAACAACAATATTAATAATAATATTAATAATAATAATATTATTAAATTGAATGTTCCCGAAAACGACAGTCTGTTAGATGATGGCGACGCTGACAACTTGTTGAACAATGAATATGATGACGTTGGAATCATTACAGATCATCCCTCGATGCAAGTATCACCCATTGCAACAAGAGTAATGACTTCAGCCAGTCAGAATCGCCTAGCATGTGCAACAGTAGACACATTAACTGGCCGCAAATTGCCCGCGTCCAATACGGAAGATGTTCCAACACAGACGAAACTATCAACAAAATCGATTTTTTTTTCATCTAACTTGGGTAATACTCAACTAGGCAACTCAAAAGTATCTATTCCAAATTGCAACGTTGTAAATGATGGCCGGGAATCAAAAAATGATGAAGTGCTATCAACGAAACTCTCAAAAGTAGCCAAAAAATTGAACAAGTTCGCATTTAAAGACAGAGGGGATACACGTAAATCTTTGGAAGAAACTATTAATGATTGTTCGTTGACTGTAAACGAAGGGTTAAACACAGTGTTCGCACGTAACAACAACGTTAACGGCGTCTGTAATGAACGTTTGACTTTCAGTAATATCTTTGAGGTTGGACTAGTTCGTCATTAACGTACTGTTTGTTTGTATGTTTAAAGTGATGAATTTATTAATTATAATTTATTTAAATTTTTTTTGAAAGGGTGATAACGAAGCGGCAGAAAACCAACCTCTCGATAATGTTTCTTTGATCACAACAAACCGGCAACATAACAACAGCACATTGAAAAGAAAGTTAATGTCAGACCCCGTCAGTCAGTCATTCACTAATTCATTGACTGATCAGTTCGGTGGCTCCAACGACAATGATGCAAGGGGACGAAACATATTTTCCATTGGTGGCGATGTTTCAGACGAAGATGTTGACGATATTTTATCTCTACACTCTTTTACTAGCATTCTTCCTAAAAAATTTAAAAAGTCGTAATCTCGTTGTATTTTCTCCTAGACTAGATGATCAATTTCAATATTTAAATTTCATTTTTTTAAAACTTTTTGGTTCGAAGTCGAATTCTGTATAAAATACAGAGATATTTGTGAACCGTTTTATGTATGTGTATGTGTGAGTGTGTGTGTGTGTTTGTTCGTACATACGTGCTTTGAATTCTGACATTGATTGATTTGTTGCTTTATACATATACCTGTATACAATGTGTGTATATATAAAGAAGAAAGTGATTGACCTATACGTGAACATATATCTATAAGTTTGTCACTTATATTTAGTATAAAATACATGACTCGTATGTATGTAAATATATATAAATATGTATATACAATACACATACATAAATATAATTTGACTCTTGTCAGTAAAATACCAAGAAACAGAAGATGCATTGATATCAAAACGTGTAATGTATGGTTTTAGTGAATAGGTCGAAATTGCATATATAGGAACAAGGGGAGGCCTATTTACCAGCATACAACACCTTATGGGTTGAAGCAGGGATATGCAAAGAACCTCAATTTTTTCAACTTTTAATTATTTTCAGTAATGTCTCCCCTTGCTCCAAACCACATAACTAGAATAATAGGACTAATCGATCAATTCGATCTATCGGTCGGTCGGGCTATTTGTCGTGCTTGGATTGTTGGCTTACGAAATTGCATGGATTTTAACGAGCAAGCTAAATGAAATATTTACTTGATTTAATATGCTTAAAACATTGTAATAATTCTATTTAATTTTAATAATGATTGCCAAAATTGCTTTTGGTCCGGTGAAATCTGGTGGCTTACTGTAGCCGAAGGTTGGCTTAGTAGGATTGAACTATAGTCACCCTTTTTTTTACACTATTCGATCATGTTAAAAATTGGTTTGCTTATGAAATAAACGGCCTAAATAAATCAAAATTGTTATTTGAACAACTATCTTCATTATATTCAATAAATATTTTACATTCTGCTGGTGCTCATAAGAAACTGGCTGCTGAAATCATACGTTGGCTTACGGCAGTGGCTTACAGGGTTTCATAGAACGATAGCACTTTTTTGCACATATAATGCTTTAAATAAATCAATATATTCATATTACAATTATTTTTGTCAGTATAAATATAGAAATTGCTTTTGTCAGGTGAAAAACAGTGGCTTACTGAAGCCGTAGGTTGGCTTAATCGGATTTTTTCTCATGTATACAATACTATGAGATAAATCAATCAAACAATCAGTCAGTCGGTCGGTCAGTCAGCCAGTCAGTCAATCAATCAACCAACCGATCAATCAACTAAATTGAATGAACCAAATAAACAAAAATAAAAAAAAAATTAAAAAAATTTGCAAGGCCTGTTCAAACTCGAACAAACAGTTAACCGTACAGATCTACAAACAATTTCGAGATTTTAGTAAAGAAAGAATAACACAGTAGTTGCTTTTATTTGAATTCATTCAAAAATGTAAAGTGACGGTTAATTAAAATTTTAAAATGTCAATTTTTTTTAAAAATTCGTATTTTAAATAAACAAATATAACAAAATATCGACCGATAAAAATAATTATTATCCATTATTATTATTATCATACACACTCCTTAGAAGTTCTCGAAGGATAATAAACCACGTAACATGAACATTTAGTAAGAACAGTTCACAACAAATCATAATGACTAAATCAACATACTAAACAGAAATAATTTATACATGCATATATACAAAGTAAATCAAGAAATATCCAAAAATTATATAACCAATTTAAAAAAAAACTAGAAACCAGTCAACATTTAATGAATAAATAAATAGACATTATTAAAAAGATTGTTCAAAAAGGTACAATTTAAGGCGACGACGAGAATGAAATGTAGTTTGTTTTGTTGGTGTGGTGTTGTGAAGCGAAAACAAACACACCACACCAAACTAGTAAGAAGTCGCAAGAATAATAGTCAGTCACCTACCTATAATAAAATTACTCTCAGGGCCCTAGCTTACTTATAAACATTGACTCAACTCACTTACCTACAAATTTGTATTTCTCGTTTTAGATGTTTCAAATATTTTATTTAACATATTTTAGCGTTTTTATTTTACTTGAAGCTTTTTAACTAATGTTAAGCCCTAGCCTACCTACAATTGTTTAACTCATCTCAGTCCCTAACTTACCTATGAATTAAATTAAAGCCCGGTTCACGGTAAAGAAAATATAAAGTTGAAGAGAAACATAGCAACAACGACACCGAATGAATGGATGTTGTGTATGTATGTGTTGTATCGATGTGTGTGTATGTAAATGTGCGGGCGCGCACTCTCCAGAAACTTCACTCAATACCGACGAACCTCCATTGCACCGACCATCATCTGACACGCATCGATGGAATGAATTTGACCGGATACTGAAAAATAAATTGAAAAAAAAAATTAATTCACTAAAATAAAAAACAAGCAATTGGAAAAAAATAGGCAACTTATCTTTTTGAGATAACACTCAATCTTTGTTCAAATTCGAGTACTTTCAAAGGTACAATGAGACAAAAACAAATTTACCTTTAACATTATCTTCGATTTGTCATCGGAACGATCATCATGAGACCACCATCTGAAACGTGCTGACGCCCACCACAGCCCACCTCTCATAATTCTGTAGACAAGTTTTTATTAATTAGCGAAGTAGTAAATCAAGAAACAAAGGAACGAACGAATAAATGATTAACTGAATGATTGAACGATTGGTTGAATGAATAAATTAATTAATCAACCAATGATTTAATGAATGAATAGAATGAATCAATGAATAAAGTAACTGAGGAATAATTTGAAAGATAGTGATAAAATGAATGAATGAATGAAAAAAATAAAAAAAAGAAACTAAATCATACTTCAAAAACCGTCGTTGTTATCTTCGAATTGTCATCGGAACGATCATCATGAGACCTCCATATGAAACGTGCTGATGCTCACCACAGCCCACCTCTCATCATTCTGTAGACATTTTTTTAATAGCGTATTAGTAAATCAAGGAACAAAGGAACGATCGAATAAATAATTAACTGAATGATTGAATAATTGGTTGAATGAATGAGTGAATGAATGAATTAATTAATAAATCAATGATTTAATTAATGAATAGAATGAATTAACGAATCAAATAATAGAAGAATAATTTAAAAGGTTGAGTGATAAAATGAACGAATGAGAAAAATAAAAAACGAAACTAAACCTTACTTCAAAAATCGTCGTTACTGTACTTTCCATTGCACCGACCACCACCATCTGGTCGGCACACAAAATACCATCCGAACTTCAGAGTGTCAGTCGAACAGCCAACGAGCTGATGATTCCTACACCACGATCATCATATGTAAATCATCATGAGACCACCATCTAAAACGTGTTGACTCCACCACTGCCCACCTCTCATCATTCTGTCAACAACATTTTTTTATTTGCGTAGTAGTAAATGAATGTTAGAATCTTAGAAGCAAAAAAAATTAAATTATAAAATGAAAATAATGTCAAATAAATAAAATTTTTAAATAATAAAGTAAGTAAAATGTAAAAAAAACTTACCGTCGTCCATTCGACAAATGCAAAATGTTGAATGCGGTCCGATTCCTACGTTGTCCTCCAAAACTGGTGCCAGTCCTCCTCGAGATTGTTGTTGAAACACAGCCCGTGTTGATGGAGAAAGATAGAGAAAGAGTAGATTCTCATCAGAAAGATTAGTGGTGCCTGCATCTCAAATTGCTTAATAAAAATAATCCTATCTACCTATTCAATTACCTTAACTAATCTATATTAAATTGTTAATGGTACGATAGTCGAAAGTCCTCTTTCATTCTTCCTCCTTGCACAGAGGTTCACCGACAGCCAGGGCACCGGATAGAAAACCATTGCCGTGCGGATAGTAGACTATTGCCGTGCGGATAGTAAACCATTTGCCGTCCGGAAGCCGTGCGGGTAGTAGACTATGGTAAATCATGGTAGACCATGGTAAATCATTACCGTGCAGATAGTAAACCATTGCCGTCCGGATAGTAAACCATTGCCGGTACACCACTGGCCACCAAGGCTTACCTCTGACAACAGACTTCGAAATTCAGAGTCTATCGGCTATCGTACCCTCAACTTACCTATTCAATACAATTAAGCCCTAGCTTACCTAAAATTACAAAAAAACTCAAGAGCCCAATTCATTTGCCAATCGGCACCCACCCCACCACCTACGTAATGCCTTGGGCTCCAACTTAGTAATAATAATATAAAGCTTAAACCCTAAACCTATTAACGAGTGCGTGTTACAACGTAGCCTTAAATTACCTATTCATTACATTATGGCCCTAGCTTACCTAAAATTACAAAACTCAAGAGCCCAATTCATTGGCCTTTCGGCACCCACCCCACCACCTACGTAATGCCTTGGGCTCCAACCTAATAATAATAATGTAAAACTTAATAACTAACTTACCTCTCGATACACTTACAGCGTTTATTTAATTTAAATTACAAGATTGTTCCTAGAATTAAATTATTGCTTTTAACTACCTATGAAATTAAATTACTCATCCTTAGTAATAATAAATTAGAATGTGTAATGAAAATAAAATAACGCTCAAATACTAATATGTGTTTATGTATGTGTTTGTGTGTGTGTATAATACGCTGATGCGTGTAATGTGGGTGCGAGAAAAAATAGAAGAGATAAACTTACGCTGCCTACCTATTCAACTACATTAGTGTTGGATGCTTCCTATCTATCCTACCTACAATTAAAATTATGCCTATCTAACCTACCTATATAGCTACTTAATGTAATTGTGTGTATGTGCGTGTGCGTGTGAGCATTCTTACTTAATGTTAAATTACAGAGAAAAACAGAGAAAAAAGAATAAAACGTATCCCAGCCAGGCGTATCTTCTTTGCCACTAAATGAACGAACGTAGCCTGACATCTTCCACGATGAATTCCTTTGGAAGCTTCAACCTGAATAAAATGGATGAAATGGAAAAATCTTATTTATTAGACTAATTTAAATGAAAATAGAAAAACGAGCCGCGGTGAATTCCGCCGGAAAAGCCAGCCAACTGGCAAAAAAAAGAACCGCAAAGAAACCGTAAAACGTACCCCAGCAGGGCGTGCATTCTTTGCCACCGAATGAACGAACGTAACATGACATCACAACCATTCTGATCGTCCACGATGAACTCCTCTGGAAGCTTCAACCTGGATAAATGAACCTGAAAAACCTAAATGAATGGAAAAATCTTATTTATTCAATTTAAATGAAAATAACCGCAAAGAAACCGACCGGTCGGCAAAGAAAAGAGAAAACAAGAGCAAAGAAAGGTATCTATATAGGATTTATGCTCTATATAACTCTATATAACTCTATATAACTCTATATAACTCTATATAACTCTATATAACCATGCACACTACCACATTCAATCAATAAAAATTCCACTAAAACCAGGAACCACCGCGTACCTGCTGAATGTATGATGTGAAACAAAACAAAAAAATACACAAAACAAAAATCACACCACCAAGTAGAGTAAAAGAATAGGAGTCCCTAACCTACCTATGTAACTAAATTACCTTATGCCCTAGCCTACCTATATAATAAATTAATTTTTACCTCACCTACCTATGCTTCATTAACTTAACTCAAGACTCATGAAGAAAGAGAAAAAGGAGTAAAACAGAACATAAAATACTACCACACAAACAAACATGATATATGTATGTATGTATGAGCAACCGTTAAAGAACCCACCTAAAATTAAAAAAATACCACCTACAAACATTCAAACCACCTACAAACATGCAAACTCTATATAACACTTTATAACTCTATATAACTCTATATAATAAAATAAATAAAAATAAAAAAATTTTAAAAATAAAATAAATGAGATCAGACAGACTGCTTCAAGCGAGGCAGAATGCTGATCTGATTTTCATGTTGTCTCAGCTCCTCTATTTATACTCGTTTCAACCATACATTCTCATCATTTCAATCATTCGCATCAGTAAAAAACTTGTTTAATGTATATACTGCACTATTATACAGTCTTAACCACAATGCTAACCGTACTAAATTGAAGTCATCGAACGAATGCCTTCGAAACTTTCTGGTTGGCTGGTTGAATCTGCTGTATTGCTTTTCATATAAACATATAATCTAATATAATATAATTATTTATGTACATGGATTCCAGTCACTTTATATATATATAATAAAAATTCATTATAAAAGCAAACAGTAATCAGTGCTATATATGTAAGCAAGCAGTTCAAATTTTTCGGGAAGAATTAAAAATTGTTTGAGACCACATCTTGCTTAACATCCGATTCCAAGCCGAGCCAAGCCAAGCCAAGCTGAGCCAATATGCATAGATTTAAAAGCGCTTTTATGTTAATATTTAGCTCGCTACATTTATATAATTGAATATAACCTTTATACCGGCTGATTAACTACCATGCAGTAAAATAACTACTGTTGACACCATTTCCTCCAACGATTTCATACCATATAATTAGAATAAACTCTTTCAATCAATGTTTAAATTTTTATGTTATCATTTATTCTTTCGTTTTTGTTTCTGTACTAATTTTCGTGTCAGATACAATAATTTAGTTTTTAAGTAAATTTTCATTTTCGTAGCTATACACAAACATGCCTACCTGTTGCATTAAAAATTGCATTAATAATAAATAGAAATGAGAAAATTTCTGATGCATCTTTTCACAGGTTTATTTTCAAATTAACTTCACACTAAAATAAATGTAACAATATCCCTATACTCATTGAATAGAACTATTTTGTTTTACAATTACATATATTTTATTTTATAGACTATTATAATTTATAATGCTATCATGGATTACCATTTTATTATTAAAAGCAATACTTAAGAAATGCACAAGTTTCTGTAACAGTTTATAAAATTTCAGATTTCCTCAAAATGTAAAAATGCAAAACGATTGGATTAAGTGCATCAGACAGGAAATAAATGATTTCAAATGCAAGAATATGCAGTGACCATTTCTGTAATAAAGATTATAGGTTATGACGGAGAAAGGAAGGTAATGCTGAAGAAAGCATTCCCATGTTTTCAAGTTAGTTATATTTATATGTCATCAGTTACACAAGGAAGCAATTCACATCATCATTGTACATTGCAACATTCTTATCTATACAAAAAATATAAAATGCATTCAACAATATTCCATGTATTTTATTAAAACTTAGAAAGGGCATAATGACATTGTGAATTGAGATGCATTGTTATAGAAAGTTGCTGGGAATCAGTTGGAGACAAAAGATAAGAAACGATGATATAAGAAAACAACTTGGAAGACAAAAAACTGTGTATGAAAGGGTCAAGGAAAGGAAGCTGGGTATCTTTAGGCACATCTGCAGAATGACAGACGACAGACTGATCAAAAAAGTACTGATGAGAAAGAGGGACTGGAAGAAAAAAGTTGGAAGACCTGTGAGGAAGTGGATGGATGATATCACGGAATGGACGGGGGTTGGAACATTGGGCTCAATAAAGATGGTGAGGGAAAGAAAAGGATTTTGGAGAGATAGAAGAATACCATCGGCCTCAACGGTCCCTTAAGGGACTACAGAGGATCATTGATTGATTGACATTGTGAATAATAAACCCTGCTTAGGACTGGGATCATCATCATCATACCAATCACCATTACAAGTAGAGTTAATTTTATATTAATGCTTAACAAGTTAACTAAATTAGCATAATCAAGTTTTTATATGAAATACACATCAAGTATTTAATGTAACAAATAAATTAACAGAAAAATTTCTGGAAAAGTTTAAAAAAATTAGAACATATGACTCTGATCAAAAATCATTCGTGTTGACACTGCATTTGTATGGGCATAAGGCATATGATTATCTTTGGACAAATGGCTTACATCTTCCTCACACTAGGACATTAAGAAAGTAATCTTGTCATACCTGTTTAATAATTTTAATAAGATTGTTTTAAATAACTATTCTCAATGTCATTTTATTAACACTACATTAAAAGGTGGCTACAAAACATTGATGGTGTGCCTGGGATGATTTCTACAAATCTTATTGACTAATGGTGATGGGGATCCTCTGGAACTGTAGGATCATGACATCCAATCTAGTCATGGATTGAGAAATCAATCCTTGATATATTTGATAACAAACATTTATTATAATATAAGAATGAAAAAAAGATGTAGATGTAGGCAAAATCTTACTGGAACTATTATTTTTAGCAATTTATGATTTATTTTTTTATTTATGACTTTATCCATTTTCAATGATACCGATATTTTTAATTATTATTATCCAAATTATACTCATGCCTATATAAATTAATTTGATTGTGGCTATTTCTATGCTTAATTATTTTATTTACTTGCCATAGGTATGCACAGCATTTAATAAATTAATGATAATAATTAATAACACAACATTCTAAGTGCATAAAATATAATAAATTAAAAGTACAATTTTTACAAACCTCATTGGTTATGGTGATGGGGATTCTTTAAAACTGAATGATCATGATCTAACAAGTCATGGATTGATGAATCACTGGAATCACACATTATCTTTAATAAATTTAATAACAACATGTACTACAATTTAAGAATGAGGAATATTTTGTAAAACATTAAATGAAAAAAAATTTAGTTTGAATCACTCATAATTAATAAATTTTAATTAAATTGCAAGTTAGCTTGGGGAGTTTGAAGCTTCAATTGAACAAATTACAAAATTGTTTATTTTATAAAATTGATTGACAAGTTGTTTAATATATTTATTTAATTTAGTATATTTTTTATTCCCAGACCTAAGCATTGTAAATAAAAATTTTAAAACCAATCAAGCAATAGAATTTAGGATCTTAGGAACTGTAGGTAGTGGTTGGTAGTTTCTAGTAGTCTAATGCTAATCTGTTAATGTTCGTTAGTGTTATCTGCTATTTATTTCAATTAGTAATTAGAATCAGTAGAGTTTAGTTTTAGCTTAATTATTAGAGTTTAGTAATTTAATTACTAATTAGTCGTCGTTTAGTGTTGTTACAGTTAATGAGTTAAGTCTTAACTTCTTTAGTAAGTGTTGTTGGTGGTTCATAAAAAATTTTTTTTATTTAAAATGCAAAAAGATACTTAACCGTCATACAGCAATATCTATCCTAAAACAGCATCTAGTATCACTTTTTAAAACATTTTGAAATTTTAAATAAAAGCAATATTCCGAAATTAATAAATATACGATCGTAACTTTTGACTTGGGCGATAAAAAATTTCCCTCCAATTTCCCTCCGGAAGTAAGCTCCTTGTTCGACCGTCAAAAATGAGCGAAGGCCGTTATATTTATTCTAATTATATGTATAGGAAAGTTTTATTTACTGACATTAACTTTTAGTTGGTTGAAGTTCACTTTTCGTTTTATTTATTTTCTTTTTTAACCGTAATATTTTATTATCTGCAGTTTTTTGTCTATATTTTATTTTTTCGCAAAGTTTGGTTATGCCATAAAATAAAATCGAGTTTTTTAACAATTTTCTTGAGTTAAAATTGAAAAAACAAATTGAAATACTATTTATTAATTTATTATGAGCAAATCCCTCTCTTCCTCCCCATCATTATACTCCAACCTGAAGCTCTGTACACTGATTGGTTAGTCGTTATTGATTAGTTAGTTAGTTGGTGAGTATGTTAGTGAAACAGTATACTGCTATCTTTATTAAAATTGTGTAAATTTAGTTTATCATATTAAATTGTTAATGATAATGGAGGATTATATTATAGTTTTAATAATTTTTTTAATATTTTTTAGAAATTTTTTTTTCTATATTTTTGACCATAATAAATAATACCATTTACTCTATCATTACTTTTTTATTTACAAGACTCTTTAATTTGAAAACTGAAAAACAAAAAATTCAATCAATCCTATCTTTCAATATGAATAATGATACTTACTTACTGCTGCCTTTTAAATTACTTAACTTTTAGCATATAGCGTAAAAAATTATATTTAACATAAAATTAATTAAATTTCTAAAAATTATTATTATTATTATTTAGGACCTTATAATTATTCATAATATTAAATTGGTTTTTGATATAGGATAGCTAATTTTTTTACTCCCAATAAAAAAAATGAAGATGATATCTATTTAAAAAATTGAAGGTCAAGGAAGTTTTGACTATGTGATGGTTTACCTGGCCAGGAAGCAGAACACTAATCAAGTTTATGCTGTGAAAATTATTGACCTCGATAAATGTGAATTAAACTTAGAAACAATCAAAGTTTGTTAATTTTTTAAAAGTTCTATTACAGTATTAACATGATTGTAGTGTTTTTTTTATTCGTTCCAACTAAAACCTTACACAATTATAATTACTTCATTACTTTTAGTTTCTGTAATGTGTAATATAATTGAGTTGGAAGTTAAAGGTCATTCTCTCTCCTTCAGAAGTATCAATGACACACACAGCACAGCATTTATGCGGTGAATGAACCTGAGAACCATGCTTTACACAAATTGTTCATTACATTGTTATTATATAGATAATAAAGAGCTGCTCCATTGTTTTGAATAATGAACAATGAATGGACGAATGATGATGCATATAAATTATTTACATTATTGTTACATTATTTAATTCCTGTGGCTGAATTTTTGTAAACTGGGACCATTTAGAAGATATAAATTCACTAGGTGAGCTTTGATTGTAGGGTAAACTTTTTTTAACAGTCAATTTTTTTGATGAAACAAACTGATTTTTTTCCATTTTTCATGTTTATTTAATGCACATGATGAAACAACAGCATGAGATGACGATGCACAAGACACTGAAGCACAAGAACATCCTGCCAATTATAGACAACTTTGTGATGAATGGTTGTCTCTGGGTCATCATGCCTCTCTGTGGATTTGGTTAGTTGTAATAATGAAGTTACTACTGCTGCTGCTACTGCTATTACTACTACCGTTGCTACTGGTGCTACTGCTACTACTGCTGCTTCTACTCCTAATACTACTAATAATACTTATTATTATTATTGTTATTATAAAAGTATTTATGAAAATGAATGAAAATGATAATAATCAATAATAATAATGATGATTGATTGGTTGATTGATTGACATTCGGTCTCTTAAATTTTGTTGTGTAGGTAGCTGCAAAGATCTGATACACGCTCACTTCCACGCTGGTCTGCCTGAACTGTGTGTGGCACTCATCTTGAAAGATGTCCTCTCGGCTCTTGTCTACCTACATTCGAGATATATCATTCATAGGTTGTCATCATCATCGTCGTCGTTGCTGATGTTATTGTTGTTGTTAATATTGTTGTTACTGATGTTCATGATGTTTCTTGTTGTTGTTTATGTTAATATCGTTGTTGTTGTATCACAGACTGCCCTAGCCATTACACTATCAAGCCATTTACACAACTGCACCGATTTTAAAATTAAATTTTCCGAAAAATAAAAAAAAATAACAAAAAGTGTCCTGTTTTTAAGTTGGACGCGTCAATGAATAATAAATATAAACAACAGGGGGCTAAGGGCTAGTCACGTGGTCGTCAATGGGGATGGTGTGGCCATGATTTCAGGGCTGACCCACTGTTATAGCATGCTAAACAATGGCGTCAGACTCAAGACCGTTCACGATTTTCCTGATTTTTATATCAGGAATTTGAACTGGGCCAGCAGGGAATTACTGGAGCAAGTCTGTTGTCCTATCACATTCGTATTATTAAATATTAATTAATTAATTAATATTATTTTTATTCGTGCTGTCACATTCGTATTAATAATAATTGATTCTTTTCAATTTTTTTTCGTAAATATTAAAAAATTAATTTAATTTCAAACACTTCCCGTTTATGCTGTGTCCAACTGCTTTCAAAAATGAAATAAGAATAATTTTTTTAATAATAAATATTTTAAAATATTTTAAAAGTTTGGTTCTTTATGGCCTTCTGGGCAGTTTTGTCAATAAATAAAAATGAATATTTTTGAAATTATTATTTTTTTTTTTTGGTTGTTTAAAAGTTTAAAAATTACTTCAAAATATTTGCGACTAAGAATCTAGCCGGTTACAACACTCAGTCGGATATCTACAGCTTGGGCGTCATGACCTGTGAACTGGCCAACGGGGTCATTCCATTCTACGACATGCCCATGACTCAGGTCAGCATGTCTCTCTTAATTAATTCCATTTTTTGAGATATTAAAGTTACATTTTATTGCTCTGTGAAGCCCTTTTTCCCAAACGTACGTTTCCTGGAAATTAAAGTTTCAATCGATTCAATAGTTTCTTGACTTGAATGGAAAAATGTTTAAAAATTATAAAACAATCTGAATAGTAGTTTAAATTGATGATATTTAATGAAAAGGATGAAAATGTTTGGTGAAATTGAAAATTAAAGATATTCTTTTTATAAAAAATTAGATGTTGGATTTGTTTTACTTAGATGTTGCTAAACAAGCTGGAGGGCCGGATACCAACACTACTTGATGAAACAACATACGGAGAACTGAACCGAATACAACCAGGTTTCATAAAAAAAAACTCGTGTTGTATCTACCTACCGATACATTCTAGTTATGTATGATGTTTTGAAATAGTTCAATCTCATAACTAGTTATAACTATTTCATAGCTTGTTTGGGATCGAGGTATGAACACCAGAGTTTTATTGATAATATTATATTAGAAGGTATTAGCATATATGGACGTTAAAAGTAGATATTTCGTTTACAAAAAAATATGAAACTATGAATATTTGCGGACGTAAACGTTGTTTTTCGGATGAAAACTCTACTAACTAATTAATTTAATAAATGTTTGAGTGAGAACGATATTTATCGTTCGAATGTTGAACATGCACGTGAACACGAACGTAGGAGAAGACATCCCTGACGTGTACAAGCGATCTTTCACCAGGGACTTCCACGTGTTCACCAATCAGTGTCTCACCTACGATCCAAATCTCAGGTTGGTTTTTTGGCTTTTTAATATTAAAACTTCATTCATTTGTTTTGTATTGCTATGCATTTGTTAGATTTTTTATACAATTTAAACATTTTACGTTTCCTTAGATGTTCCTGGCTGATAATTCTTGCTACAAATTATAATTGCCTAAACTGAATGAAGAAACTTTCCAATTTATAATTAACATGTTTTTGATGTTTTTTTTACATTTTCCTCCTTCCCAGACCAACAGCAGTCCAATTGGAATCGCATTCATTTTTTAAGCAGACGAGACAAAAAAATCTACCATCATTGGCTGAACTTCTTCAGCCAATCACGTCACTTAATCACACCAACATACCTAATCAAGGTTATATAAAAGCAAATTGTGAATATGTTTACATTTTTTTGAGTTAGAAATTGTATCGCGATTGCCATCTTAAAGATTAAAGGTCAATTAAACTGCTCAAAGGTTCAGAGGAGTCAACGACGCATCAAACCCGAAGCATGTTATAGGCGGGGATCTTTCAGTCCTATTCGAACCTGGTCAATGCACGCTCTGCGAAACAACGCCGGGCTACCTTAATCACTAGGCCATCACGCCGCTCAACTTACACGCTACTGATGTGTAATCATTTATTTGCTCATTCTGTAAAGATTTTGTGTAGAAACATTAAATAAAAATTTCATTATGAATGATATAATTATAAAAATGTCCATCTAGCTCATTAACATAAACGTTGGCTAACTAACTAATTCAAAACGATCATATGAAACAGACGAGATGGATCTAACGAGCCTTGAACAGGACATGCGGACGGTGGACCTTGACGTGGAGTGGAAGTTTTAAACATAATCTTAATCTTTATTTTCAATTGTCGCGTTTTTGTTGCAATGAAGTTTGTTTGTTTGTTTGTTGTGTTTCTGTCTGCATGTGTGTGAATAAAGTTAATTCGTGTTAACCAGTTTACATGTACATATTTATGTTTTTTTCAAGTGATCATTTAAATTGAATTGTAATTTTATTTGCGATTGTGTAAGTAGATGTCTATTTTTAAATTTATGCATTTTATTAAAACGTGGATATAATAGAATTTCAACCGGAATTTGCATGACTGATATAAACTTAAAGAAACAAAGGGTTTTAAGCTTGTAGTTATTAATTTAACTCTTCAGAATGAGACGATAATAGAATTTTATTGCCTTTCTTTCGTGATAATCCACCAGTAAGTTTTTTTTACGATTAGTGGTTTTCAAGGCCTTTCAAAAAAGTTCCTCACAGTGTTCAAGAGTCTTAAAAGATGGACGAGTTTTAATTGTTAAGGAAACTATTGCAAGCGGTTGTGTGCACGAAAATCGGATTTCACTTTTTGAGGCAACATCATGCAAAATAATTTTTACCGAACCTAGGTTTTATTATTTTAAAATCTAAAACACTTAAAATTTGTGTTTTTTTCTGTTCCAACTACATTATTACTGAAAAATGAAATTGGACAGCAGTTGGGAAGATGCATCTCTATAGGGGACAAATGGCATAATTTTATATAACAAACTTGGAAAAGTTATTATTTTATAGAAGCACATGAATGGTTTTTAAAAGCATTTTTCAAAAAGCCCCGATTAATCTTTGACACCGTTACTGATATTAACATTTGTACAACGCTTTTGCAGTATACAAACTAAAGAATTAACTGTTATTTAATAAATATTGATTACATAGGTTTCTACAAATTAACATAAATAATATTATGGATAATAAATTAAATAAAGTTTCAACAGTGAATTTTGTTTTTGATTCAACGGATTAGAAATTATTACTTTTCTAAAACTTGCAGTGTTTGGTACTATACAGAATGTAAACTAAGGAAAGCAAGCAAATAACTATAAAAACAAATATCGTTTCACATCTAGAGCATTCAATGAAAATGTTTGGTTAGAAAAATGTCGGTAATCTAATTTTTAAGAAATAATTTTATCTGCTTTATTGAACAATTCTTTTTCTGGTCGACCTTCCAGATTTTGCTTGGAAAGCCAGTTCAGAGCTTTCAACTCGATCATTTCCCATTCGTTTTTTCGCTCGGAGAATTTTTTTCTAAATAATGTCAGCACAAGAACCGTAGCCCAAACATCCAAATTTTTAACCAATGATTCATTAGATAATGCCTTCAAATCAGATTTCAGCAAACTGCATGTTTCATCTGTCAAACTCCAGTTTCCATCGAACGATTGCAAAGACACCAAACTGATGAAATCATCTTTCACAACTGTCTTAACTTTATTGCTACTCATGATATTGATATCGTACGAATCATAACATTCATCTTCAACACCGTCAACGACATCTGCACTGAAATAAGAAGCCTTCATTGGAGATCCTGACATTTGAAAACTACGCTTCATGGGCATTGCAGCCATACAACATTGAACTTGATATCCTCCTCCGAAGCCCATCATAGGCTGGGGATAATTTAAAGTGGGATCGTATATGGTTGGCACGAGACAAGTGACCATATCTTCGACGACAACTTCATTTTTAACTTTGTCTACACCAACTAATGCAGTGTAGCGTGATATCACGTTCGATGCAACACTTAGAAGAATTATTTCTGATTTATTTGATTCTTTCTCATCCTCCGTTTGAAGTCTCAAAATTTCGGATTTTGCAGCCATTCTGTGAATAGGCATATCTTTATTAATTTCGGTTGCGTTAATCTGGTTCAATAACATGGGAAACTCAAACGATTTATCTCCGACATTGCCAGTTAAAACAGCTTTTCCCCCCGAAAAATTGTTAACAAGAGCGTATACAACTGTGTGGTCATTGTGAAAAATTGGAGGAACAACTTTAGGAATCTGAATACAACTGGCTCCATTCAGTTGCCAATCAATTTTGATATTTGTGAATGTTGATTGCATGGCACATTTCAGCAACTTTATGACAACCGGCGACATTTTGTCATCTGATTTCACAAATTCTGCCTTGCCTTTGCCAGCCCTAGCAACACCCTTAATTAAAGCAGTAGAAGCGCCCTCGCCAATGCCCAACGTAAAAACTCTTGTATCGTGCGAATGCTTTTGCACCAAGCTAACCACCGCTTCAGTGTTGAATACTTCACCATCGGTGATCAAAAAAATATTCCTGCTATGTGTAGGTAAAATTGGTTTGCTGTATATGCTTACTAATGGTTCAAGAATTTCTGTGCCTCCCAAATCAGCTGATAACGTTTTTTGGTGTTCTAATGCTTTTTCCAAAGATTCTTTTGTATATTTCTCGCTTCCTTCTTTAAATAACAACTCAAAAGTTGATCCAAACCCAATTATATTGAAATAACAATCTGGTGGTAAACTTTTGAGAAACAACAACAAACTTTCTTTGGCACTTTCTATTCTAGAACCATCCATACTGCCTGATCTATCTATTACAAACAAAAATTCATGTTGACTGGACATAGCTGACTCATCTAATTCTGGAACAAAATTTAACATGACAATATCTTGTTTTAGAATTCCATCCTTATCTTCTGAACCTTTTTCCATTACTGCAAAAGGTTTGTGTGGTTCCTTGATTGCAATTTCCAACTCGAAATCGTGATCAGCCACAAACTTATCTTGCAATTTCACTTCTGTGCTACCATTCACGAGTGACGACAATATTTTATCTTTGAAAGACGTCACATTTAATATATCCAATCCTGAAATAGTTGCGTTCACAACAAATTCATAAGGTTGATCACATGCTGCAACTCTTTTGATGGAAGGACTTTTTTCAAGACCGCCTTTGCTGACATCAGGATTATATCTTGGATTAAGTAATGTTGGCAAAACAAATTTCAACGAACCATCAGCCTGAATGCTGATTTCGGTAACGTACGAAAACTTGACCACAGCAGTTTTTTTAGGGAGAAGGTTTCCGATTTTGCATATGAAAATATCAGAAACAAAATCTTCTTCTTCGAGTAATGTTGCCACATGCCCACTTTGTACAGCAGCATCATAGTTCTTTTTCGCCTGCTTCTTCTCTTGGCATTCAGCCACTATTTTTCTACCATCAATGTCTGCTTCAAATTTATAAACTGCACTGCCGTCATCTATCGGGAACTTGAAAACTGCTTCCAACTGTTTATCGCCATTGTTCTCGAAAGTTAATAATGATTCAACTGAAGCTACAAAACCCTTGATAGTGATGTTAACATTAATTTTTTTCAAAGGTATAGGTTCATTACTTTTTTCATCGATTATGCAACACATTATCATTCCTTCTTTGGCCATTTTTCTGAAAACGAACGAAAGATTTAAAGTAGTTAAATTGAAACATATGATCGTTTTGAAAAATTGAATAAAAAACTTATTATTGTTTATTTAGAATTAGGATATTATATATAATATTTTTCCCTTTTCATATATTTATATACACATGCATGTTTCTCTAAAAAATTTTTATTATGATACTTATATTAGAAAATTAGGCAATTACTTTCAAATCCTGAAAAATGCACTCTAAGGATGGCTTTGTTCTATAGCTTAGTTCTTTGTCCCTATCGCGTTTCATGCTTAATACAAACAGCAGAAGAGGGTGAAAAGCTTACACGCGGCGTTTAAACAAGTGGATCCGAACAAAAATTTTTTTAAACAACTGTCCAGAGAAAGCTGATTCAATTTCAAAATCCAATGAAAGGATACATCACGATCAATACTTGGGTAGAAGGCGTATTGAAAACGAGTAGCAGAATCTAACTCAGCCAAGGAAGAACATAATAGAACGCGATCTATCAGTCTATCGCTGTTTTGTTTTAATCATTAAATAGCTAGGATCTACGTTAACAATAACACTACACACAGCACTACACGTAAGAAATGTAATACTATACAACAGTAAGTACACTACTGATAAATAATATTCTTAATGACTTTAACTTAAATCGACAGTTATAAGATGACAATTAACCAACCTTTGTCTTTGCCAAATTCAATTTTTTCGTCAAATAAAACCGTCAAAAAGATTATTTTGCGATGTATTTAAATTTAAAATATTTAAACTTATCTCGAAACAACACCGCAAATTGTACACGAGCGGTGTAAACAAAAACATATGATCATCAGTCTAATATCTACAGCTAAACAAATGTTTATATCGGCTTCATATGCTATAGCTAGCTGCATTCAATCTATAACATGCGTTGTTAGCTCTTTCATACACGCATGCCTTCTACTATGAGTCACATTTACGATGTGCACATAATCAAGTATATAATTGATGTATGTAATATTTTATTTCATTGAATATAATTATTATTTCATACCAATTATTTCATATTTATTGAGTGAATGGACTGCGATGAACAAGCCAACAAAGAACTAAAACAAAATAATGCTTTTTTGGCCCAGATAGTGACCAGATCGTGGTTGTGTTGCCTGCGCACCTCACAGGAAACCTTAATGGAAGACACTGCTCAACACTCCGATCGTTCACTGCATTCCCAAAATAGAAAAATATTGAAGAAACTAATAAATAATGAACATTGGGCTGAATGCATTAGTAACAAACTTAACTTATAACAAATAATGTTAATGATGAACAACTATAATGCACTGTCGGTTAATGAACTGAATTACGACTTTGTGCTGCAGAAAGTCAGATATAAACTGGTAAAACATATTTCAGCACAGTTGTTGTATGTTAACATTATCATGTGTATATGCATATTATGTAGCATCAAGTGCAAGCTTTCCACCTAAGCATAAAAAAGTATACGAAATAATACTATTAACAATTTAAGTATAAAAAATTAACTTACTTTTGTCATGAGGAAAATGGAACAGCTAAAATATGTTAAGAAGGACTTGAATATTGAATACCATTCAGCATTTGAATATTTATGGACTTGTATTATGCGATTGATAGAGGAGGAAATAATAATATTTATATTTACAACGCTTAAGATTTAATTTTTCTAATGGGCTGACGTCTTGTTAAGTTAGCTGGAGTCATTGTAAGGCAACATAATTTATTGATTATATAATCATATTTGTATTCTAACAGTGTCTGATCATAACTAACCAAAAACAATTGAGGAAAAAGCCTAACTCTATTCATCAGAAAAGCAAAGAAGATATATTAAAATGATTGGCAGGTAACGATAAATGGTAGGATTGCCATGTCTTGCATTGTTGTATCACCTGCTGACCTGGTTCAAATGCTGTTTGTGCCAAACTTAAAAATCATCACGTCTCGTGGGCATCTTGCAATGTTAGCTTCGTCGGTTGCCGTACATACAAAAATGTGTGTGTACCTCGTATGACGAGGGTGTTTAGCCTTTGGAAGGCAGAAGATCAATTTGGTGCTTATTAAGAAAAAATGGTAATTTTTAAATGAAATTATGAAAAGTTCTCAAGTTTTGGAGAAAGATTAAGCTTAAATAATATGTAATATGTTTTTGTATTTTGCTCTCGGATTATTTTGATCAAATATGATCATCACAACAAAACAGCACCAATTTATCTCTTTAATTAGAACGTGCACTTTGACTTGGGTCAGTGCTCAATTTAAACATTTTTCATTTTATTCCAAGCCTCACTTAATACGTTCCTAAATATGTCGTTCATATCTTAAATCTTAGCTTTACGTGAAATGATTGATAATCCCGTGGGTTAAATTTTAAATATTAAATAAATGTTTATTTCATAATAATCTTACGTAAAAAAATCGACTTTGTATTAAAAGTATGCGTACTTTATAATTACGTTGTGATCGCTTTTTTTAATAGCCGTTCATTTGTATAAAACTTTAAAAGTTTTTAAATTAATTTGTTTATTTCTAACAATTTCAAGTTATTACCTTGACTGACTTTCACTTTTTGAATTTGTTTGCCGTCTTCTATTCAGGTAATTTCCCATTCCTAAGTAACACTGCTGAAAACTTGATAACTTGATGTATTTGACATCAAGCGTAGTTGCGTTTGTTGAAGATGTGCCAAACCATGTACATATACCTGTTTCAATTTATATATAAATATAAGAATGTGACAAAATGGAAAATACGTCTGGGTTTTTCCAATGGGAAAATACATCTGGATTTTTCCATTGGGAAAATACATCTGGGTTTTTCCAATGGGAAAATACATCTGGGTTTTTCCAAAAATGGGACAAATAAGCTCTTTCCACCAATACGATTAAATGTTAATTAAAATTACAATTTAATCAATATAATGATTGACTGAAATGACTCGTGCGTATAATACAGACAGGGTGTCGGACGGACAGCAACTAACTCGGACTCCTCAAAATTTTTTAAATTTTGCATCATAATTTAACTTAAATATCACCACTAAATATAAAAGTACTTTAAAAATTTTTACAACCAGTCATTATGTTTGCTTTTTCTTAGTGAAAAAACTTTATTATTTCTTTTCAAAACATACTAAAAGAAAATTATGTGATCTTGATCACATTATTGGCATCCGTTTTCCGTATTTAATATGATTGCATATCATTACATACATTTATTTTTCTTGAAAACACGATCTTAAAAAAAAATTTGGTGCCACCTAGTTCTCAAATTCACAACACTTTCCGGAGTCAGATGAAAATCTTGAACCTGCGGAATAACGATAACTTGACGATCGTTGGAAGCTACAACACTGGTGTTTGAAATATAGTGATCTTTGAAGTTATAACATTGGTGTATGTAGTGTCGAACGTTCAAAGTTTTCAAAGCGTTCAAACGAGTCATCTCACAGTCGGCACATTTACTTTTACGCCCGTGCACGTAATCATATATATTTTTTGGCCATACTTTCACAATTGAGTTTTATTTTAACCTATGTGCAAATTTTCAATGTGAGAAAAATATGTTTAATTTATTCAACCGAACTACACACTAAACAGACTATATTTGATATAAAAATATACATTATGTACTGAAGAAAAGAGTGGCGCATAGTGTAAAACATGCTTCAATCCTCGAATAACTAGAAATATTTTGAGAGCATATCTAAAACAGAAAAAATATAACATAATCATGTCATTTCCTTTACTGAAGCTTTTTGCAGTTCAACTAAAATATAAATATTAAATAAAACGTTCAAAGCTGCATTGAAAAAAGAAAATTAATAGAATAAAACAAAACGAAAAATTAAGCAAAGTGTTGCAAATATTTTGTTACATGAAATAATTCAAACAAACCTAAATGAATAGAATACAATAGGAGGTTTATTATAAATATCTCAAACTAGGCGCATGCACTGTGCATATCGTTCTAAATCAATCACATCCTCCATTTAGAGAAAATCAAAATGAGTATTTAACAAATTTTGAATCTGAAAAAATAGTTATAGCAAATATTAAATTAAATGAAATTTTTGAATAACTATTAAAAGATGAACGAATGGTTTAAAAAAAATGGTTTTGAAAATTTGAATACTATTAGAACGTTTTTAGATGAATATAAGAAACAAAAAAAAAATTTAAGACTAGAATGTGAACGTGTCAAATAAACTACCTACCGCAAGCAAACTTCTCACCAATATTTTTTCTAACCTATCTTGTACCAACTACAATGATTGTAATAATAAATATAAAAATATTAACAAATAACAATAATAATAACAGTAAATATATTAATAATAATTATTATTGTATCGGAATATCGTCACCATCACAGGTTGAGTAATGACGTTTACAATCATATAACTAAATGCAAGTCCAACTGACAAAAAAAGCATCATTTAAATGCCAGATTAGGTTACATCGTTAACAAATAGTTAAAGGTTCTTTATATAATAATAATGAAAACATTATCAGATATACTTGTTTATATATATATATATATATACATATACATATGTGTGTGTGTTATAAATACATAACAACGAATGAACAGTGGATATTTAACGTGTAAGGCGGTCGGTCTTACATAACCACGAATTTGAATTAAATTGAACACAGTGCTTAAGTTGAGATTTCTAAATGCAACATTGAAAAATTTATATTGGTAATATTGTTATATCGGCCGAAATGGACGGCTTGCGCTATATAATTAGCTATCGTTTTTTTGATTATATATCTTGGCTATATTTGTTATCTTTGAATCCTAAGAATCTCTAATATATAAGGGGCAGGAGTAGTGAAGTCAATAGCGAGGTCTGAAGCAAAGTCGTAAATGTGGTTTCTGTAGTTACTTGGATTAGTTTAGTGTTTCTATTACTGTTGGAATTCGAATAAACGTTCAACCAAGTTTACGTTTGAGGCGGTTGTGTTCATCTTTCGAAAATCTTGAACCTACGGAATAACGATAACTTGACGATCGTTGGAAGTTACAACACTGGTGTTGAAAATAGAGATCATTGAAGTTATAACATTGGTGTCTGTAGTAACGAACGTTAAAGATTAAAACAGTGTGATAGAAACTTGCCTAGGTTAGACACAACCTACATAGAGCATAACATCTTACGAACCCAACTATCTAACAAGTACTAACGTGTTATTACAAATAACGACAATTATTATACACACAGATATATATATATATATATATATATATATATATATATATATTGCTAAACATTTGAAACAAAAAATGAATTTCGTTTAAAAAAATAAAACATTTATATTGCATTGTCATCATAGCCGTTTGCGTTGAAAGCCTTTCTAAACTTCAAACTCGAAAAACTTTGCCGAAATTCTTTAACAACAAATTCTACATCATTTCAACTCATTAGCACTCTACATCCTCCTCCTCATCATCATCATTATCTTCATAACTATCCACTGATAACGATTAGATGATAAAGTCGTCGGCGTCAGTTCCAATAAGGGAGGTGATCGGTTGCAGTTCGGAGGCAGCAGTCTCATTAAGATCATCCTGCAACAAACAGACACATTATTATTATATATATATATATTACTGTTAAATAACTGACTGTTGATGCTAAAACAAAAACGGCAACTAAATGAATTCACGTTTCATTAATTTTTATTTAAATAAACATCGAATTATAAACTCTATCAAAAATCCTGTCATGATTTCATCTAATAGATGGGTCAGTAGGAGTAACAGAAAAAAATATCATCGTGAAACAAAGCGGTTGTGTTTGTCAAACTGATTCATTTGAAATCTTTTTTATTTCAGGTAAAAACTATGACAACTATATTAAAAAAAGTCACAAAAATACATAAACAGCGTTAGATATTTGAAGATAAAACAGAATCTAGTTAGTTGAATCTATAGAAAAGTTTGTTTTTACATTTTGATGATTGGTTGCACTTCAGAGGTACATTTGAACGCAATAATCCTAATGCTTAAGAATATTAAAACATTGAGCATGAAAATTATCATCTAATTTAAATTACCTGTGAATCCGACTTTTTCACCCTGAAATAATAAAGAAGAAAAACTTCAAAAAATATATAAATTATTGAATTCATAAACGTCATCCAACCATCAAATTTCAAGGGCTTTATATTTGTTATAAGACATTTAACGGATTTTGAAACAAAATCACAAATCACTGTTAACAAAGTGGACAGCTAAAAATGCAAATTAAAAATGATGAATTATTTATTATAATCAAGTTGTTGCATCAAATAAGGTATTTTATCATGTTATAAGATATAAAAGGTATAAATTAGTAAAGCGGAGAAACAAAAGCTAGAATCTTACAGGTTCGGCTAGGTTGATGTTAATAACGATATCGATCATAAATATTACTAATAAGCAATGTTGAAATCGTCATAACTTAATTAGCAGTATAGAGCAGAATCAAATGAAACCAAGACCTCATTTTAACTAAGAAACTTGGCCAATTTCAATATCGTTTCATATTCTTAAATTAATACAAAGTTAAGTAATGAAAACTGCCTAGAAACTGGGTAAAATTACACAGGCATGTTTACAAAGATGACATTGATACCTTTTATTATGCTGTACAATAAATTTCAGTTTTTAGAAAAAAATTGCATAATCATCCTCACAAAATAAATTTTTCTCATTCTAAATCTTGTACCTAATTTAGTCTTAAGCAATGATTTAATAACTTTACACACAGAACCCACACAAACTTTACAACTTTACATGTAAAGCCTATTGGTGTGTTCTTTCAAGAATGATGAACAAACCAACTAAACATGTTGATCAACATAATTCACATATGATGACTTTGTGGTTTTACTTTTAATCCAGTTCTACACAAAGTTTGTGATAATTTGTTTTAATGGTCGTTTGGGGTCAAGGACATAAAAAATTGTGTCAGATTGTTTAGTTGCAGTAATAAGTCTGGCTTGCATCTAAACAAAAAATCTTATATCTCAAAGTTTTCCAGCCATAATTTAAGACAGTGTTCTAGGTTATTGAGTTCTGATTTGAGTCAACCGGCTGGCAACAGCTCTCACGTGTTTTCTCTCAAAAAGATAGCGACGTGTCGATGAAAATGCAGGTACAGTACACCTTTCATGAAAGACGTTAACACGCCTACAAATTTTGAAGCTATTTGTTGCGAATTGAATTTGTAAATAAATAATCTCAACAAAATGGATATTTTTCCTTTCAAAGTTTATTGCTATCTTAGACTTGAACAACTCGATCGAGCTTTTTAAAAAAAGTAAAATAGAGCGAACACATGTATAAATGCATATAATTGCTCTGTCTTCTACACCTTTAAATTAGATACTCTCTCAACGTTCAATTCAACTTTGTTTGGCTAAAACCGGTAAAAACCTGGGATATTATTTGTAACAAAATCCAGGTTTAAACTCATCAACAATTAATAATGTCATAATTACGCTCATATAAAAATGTATTTGTGAAGCAGGAAGCATTAAAAATAATAACATGAATGTTAATCATGATAAATTTAAAAATTGTTAATGGCTTCGTATATGCAGGGCTGGAGGACACAAAAGACACCAAAGCACCGCCAAAAATAAACTCAATGATTAAAAAACAGAATAAAAATAAAATAACCAAACTGGAACTTAAAGTATAATTCAAATAAAAAAAAGCAAAAATTGAAAATGTTAAGAATAAGTAATTTGGGTTATTTAACTCGTTAGTTTTCCAACAAGCCGGATATAATTTACTATGAAACGGCATAACGAGTGTTAAATTTTCATATGTAAGGATATTTATTTAGCGAGGATTATTACATTGTGAATGGATTAATTCGTGCTGTGTCAAGTTTCTCCACTGGTTGGCCTAAAAATTTAAATTCGCAATTTTAAAATGTCGCTGGGCAGACTCTTTTAACACTTTTAACAATTTTTATAACAGCCATTCATTTTCTGAAGGCACAGGCAACATGCAAACGTGAATTATAAAATGCATGCAAGTTAGGACACAGGTTTATACAAAGGTTTACATCACGACCTATGAACAACTAATTTTTAGTTGAGTATAACAAACAATTAGGAATGCACAGACATGCATATGCAGAAGCACAGAATTATATTATAATTTTTTATATCCTAAATATTTTGGTGCAAATTCATTTAAAAATTTTATATCTTCATATAACATACGCGAAACATTGTTAAGCATAAAGTGGATGGCCGAATTATCCTAAACACTAATTACCTGTCCTTGTCTGCTCCTGTCAACTTTTGAACTATCCTGGCCCCGCCCCTAGCCAGAGATTGGCGCAATTTCGAGAACGAACTAGTTGGCTGGATGTCTCCAGCCTACATCAACATAAAAATACGTTCGTCATTAGGTATCATCGGCATTTTGAATATAAAATAAAATAATTACTAAAGTAAATTTTTATCGAATAAAATAAAAATTATAATCATAATCAAAAAAGTTTAAATTAAACAAAAAAAAAATGAAAAACTAAAAAGAAATAAACAGAACCAAAGATTGCAAAACAAGCACCAGAATGAAGATCAGGATCAAAATAAATATCAAGAAAAAAAAGGTTGCAGTATGCAGTGCCCAAGACGAACAAGATGGACAAAATATACATTAATCCTCCATAGCCCTCCATAGACATTAACATCTGCTCCAACCGCAGCATACCGTGCTGATAAGATGCGCCATCATTATAAAATTCGCGTAAAAAGCAAACAACACACAATACAACGGCTAAACAACGACGAATAACGAGAAAGCAACAAATGGAAGCACATAAATTATGTTAATGATGTCTCTCAACTGACTCTATCAAGGGAGGATTGTGATGCATTGATGTCTTCAGCTCCGAAGTCAGGGGTCATGACATTCATCGTGTAGTTACTGCCTATCGTCGTCTTGCGCCTCTCCATTGACATCTGCCCAACAAATACGAATATGCTTGGGCATTTCCAATCAGGTCGAAACAAATTTACTTTATACTCAAAATACAAAAGATACATCTTCAAAATTCATATAAATGTTGAATGAATGCACGTTTGTGCCTCTCAAGATACATGTCAACATGGTTCTAAAAGTTGTTCTACGTTAATATAAGAAACGGTTAGAACTTTAAGAATAAATATTTACGAATAATTAACATTAGCCTTATGTTACACGATTACTCTTTGAAATTTCATTCAATCATTTTTTTTACCAAACCACGAGAGTCAGCAATAAAAATGAACGTACAATTCTTACATTCAAACAATCGGCCAATGAGAATGAACGTACCATCCTAACATTTAATCGCATTAAAACGATCAACTAATAAGAGACGCTGGTACGTCTTACATCTCATCACATCCAAACGATCGACCAATAGGAACAAACGTACCATCCTAGCGTGCATCCTGTTATGTCCCTCAATTGTTTCAGCGGCTTCCAACTTGCCCTGCCTTCTGTACAGTGCACTCAAGTTCTTCAGCGTTGTCGATACCGTTGGACTGTATAACAATTCATTATTTCATTATTCAACTTTAATCTTGCTGAAATATTTTTTGAACGACGAGTTGTTCTATCTCTATGTAAGACGGTGCTTCAAAAAAATGAACTCATTAATCAGATACATTGCATTGTAATTTTATAAGCAAAAGTAATGTGAACAACTTATCTGCAAAAGTAAGGTATTAATTAATTGGACGTGTAAAGAATCCTCATCCAGTCACAAGGACATGAAAAAAAATTTAACAACGTTAACTTTTAAATTATTTCACAGCAAGTAAGAAATCATCATTTAACCGTTCATTAATTTATAAATCACCTCCTTTTATGAATAAATTATTAATTAACTGACCAGCCAGGTACCCGGCCAGTCAACCAACCTCCAATTATTCAACCAACCGACCAACGACCAACCAACCAACCAATCAACCAACTAACCAACCAACCAACCGACCGACCGACCAACCAACCAACCAACAAAACAATCAATCAACCAACCAACCAACCTATCAATCCTTCCAGCTTTTGTGAGTCCCAGGTAATCATTAGTTTCGTTTATCACATCTCTGTTCACTTTTAACTGATCGGCAAAAATATATTATATATATATATATATATATATATATATATATATATATATATATATATATATATATATTACCTAAGAGTGAGATTTTTTTCACCTATATTTTACAATGATAATCTACTTTAAGTTTGCCTCATTAAACGAATAACAAAATTAACACATAAAAAAATGAAACAACGAAGTCATACACACAACATCAAAACACACTGACACAAACATCACATTAAAACAAATTAACATATAATACAACATACTTCACATCAAAACACATCAACACATAAATCACATGATGATATCTTGATATCATCACAACGCATTAAAACACATCAACAGTTCAACACATACAGAGTCATCTCAACAACCTTCTTTTCTTCAGCTTCTTCGGCCTGCATCCAAATGGGTTTACCAGAAACTGATTGTAACAACAATAATAAAAATAATAAACAATAATAATAATTAATATTAATAATAACTATAATCGTTTATTATGGTGATGATTCTTCTTATGTAAACATCAAAATTCTGACATCATTCCAACTACAAAATGGTTTAAAATTTTCGATAAATATGCTAAAAGAAAAATGAATTAATTTTTTGGATTATAAATAATTAATAACAATAAAATAATAATAATAACAATAATAATAAATGTTAACCTCCAGTTCCTGTAGCCACCTCTCTCTCGTGAGCCCTCGTCAAAATTTCCTTGTACAGCTCTTCTGCTTGTTTGTATTTGCCCTGCTTTAAATAAGCTGAAGCCTGATTGGTGAATGCATTTGATAGGATGAATGTGATTGGATGGGTGAATGTAATTAGTTTGACGTGATTGGAAAAGTGAATGTAATTAGTTGATTGTGATTGGATGAGTAATTTTGATTAGTTGGATGTGATTGGATGAATATCGTAGGATAGATGTGAATGGATGGATAGGAGTGTGACTGAATGAAAGTGCTGACTGGATCAACGTGATTGAACGAATTTAGTTCACTGGCGGCATTGACGTAATGTGATAACATTAGTTTGTCATTGTCTTAAACTTTTTGTGGATTTTTGTAAATTTGAAAATTTCCAAGATGTAGTTAATTATTTCAACTATTTGTTTGGCTTTCGTTTTCAGACAAACTCATTCATAAATCTAAATTTAAATGTACGATAATGAATGATTTGAGTATACGAACCAACGGACTGACAGATTGTATAAATCAAAATTTAAATAAAAAAAAAAAATAAATAAAAACCAAGACAAAAATTCTAACTAACAAAGTACAACGAAGTTAACAAGCAGAACAACATATCCAACGATAAAAAATGCAACAGAACAAAAAGTAAAGCAAACAAAAATATATAAATAATAATATACAGTAAAGAAATAATACAAAAACATTTATACTCACTCGCACACAAACACATACACACACACACACATACAACCACACACACGCACACACACACACACACACACACACAGGAAGACATACACATTATATATGCATTATCATAATGGACTGATATGATCACAATATATAGGCATATACCACCAAAAAAACATCATTCATATGTCAAATATACAGATAAATAACACTCCTCTATGTAATCTGAAGAACTTTACAATAAAGCCATACAAACAACATGTAAACGCATAAAAACATAACACATTCAGTAGTTAGAATGATCTCAACACACACACACGAACGCACACACACACGCGCACACAAACAAACATCCACCCATCGACACGAATACATGGACAAATAAACGTACCAGAGAGTTCTTAGTTTTTGCAATACTATTGTCATCAAGCGGATTTAATTTCTCATAAATCTCTAAAGCCGTCTTGTAGAGTTTCTCCACCTGTGACGTTGTGTGGCGTGGATGTTGCGTGAATGTTGCGTGGATGTTGCGTGGGTTTTGCGTGAATGTTACGTGGATGTTGGGTGGATGTTGTGTGAATGTTGCGTGGATGTTGCGTGGGCGTTGTGTGAATGTTGCGTGGACGTTGTGTGAATGTGCGTGTCTCGGAAGCTACAGTGGCGTCGATATCGCGTGTCGATGTTGTATAGAATTTAAACTATCTTGCGCAAATACTGTCACAGCCGTACAGTAATGATTTCGCGCACTCGCTGCCTCGAAGTGACGTGCGTTGTTACAATGTAAAAAAAAAGCAAATCCGTGCAACGTTTTAGTGGGAGTTGTGAAATATTTACGAGAACTTGTGTTCTAGACAAATGTCTATCTGATCTGAATACACCTGAAGAGACTTTTTATAACAGCAGCAAACACTGTATAGAGACAGTGCGGGTTAAATTCCTTACATGAAAGATACAAATTTCAAGGAAATTATTTTTTCCATGTTCAACTGTTTCCATTTCCATAATCGAGGCGTTGTTCAAATTCATACTTTCTTTTTTTTTTACACGCGGTTGCGTTAGATACAAATTTGTGCATGAGATGGCAGTTAATAAAGACACTTATGCTATACATAGTAAAATATAGTAATGGTTCATCAGACGAAATCTGTCTGATCGGTTTGAAGTAATTATAAAGTGAAATAGACATGAAACAAAACGTGACTTGGAGATTACTACCAATACATTATGCTAGACTGCACGATGAATAGCAACAGAAGATGAAACATTATTCACCAGCTTTATAAAAACTTTATGGAATGCGCATTCCACACAGAAACATTTCATAGGAAAAATATGATGAAACTCACAACTCACATGCTAAACGCTTCAACCTCTTGCAACAACAAACACAACAATATCAACCTACATTTTAGACTTCTATTACTTCAATGTTGTATAACTTTATTAGCAACAACCATTCTTTTTGTAGCGACCACCATTCTTTTTGTAGCGACCACCATTCTTTTTGTAGCGACCACCATTCTTTTTGTAGCGACCACCATTCTTTTTGTAGCGACCACCATTCTTTTTGTAGCGACCACCATTCTTTTTGTAGCAACAGCCGATTTTTTGTAACAACAAACATGAAAAATTCTTCCCATATTGATTTACTCACAACCTTACAACACCAGAGACTTAAAATATTTTAAATTCTCTGTTGCAAGATGTATTGTATGAGCTAAATTCGTGAAAATTTTTTATAAACTTTTTGTGTTAAATAAACTTAACATCCTTCTTAATCATGTAAAAAAAAACCGTAAAATGTATTATTGTTTGTAGACTTGAGTGAGAACGTGATAAAAAAATGGATGAATGATTGAATGAATGATTGAATGAATGGATGGACGAATTTATTCATTTACCTATTGCATCACCTAAATTTGTCAAGATCCCAACAATCTTATTTCCGCCTTATTTAAAGTCCTAATACAATTTGAAAAAAAACCCGAAGCGTCTTAAAGTCTAAAAAATTTATTAGCAGAGCTTCTATAATCATAACAGCAGAACAATAACCATTCACTCTATCTAAAGATACGTTAGATAGTATCACAAAGATATATTAAATATATAAACAAAAATATATTTATTATATTATTATTATTATTTCAAGATATTACTTCAAGCTAGTCCACAAATATTATCATTCATTTAATCGTTTTGACGAATCTTTTATTAAACAGTGACAGAAAACATCACCACATTTCAACTACTAGAATGTTTGTGGAGGTCGATGGTCGAGAATGTCCTGAAGGATAAGGCACAAGAAAGAAGAAGAAGAAGAAGAAGAAGACGCAAAATGCATACACGTCCATCAGATGATTGTTTAATGACGGCCATCCAAATAACATGTTCCTTATCGCCACCAGAGTAAAATGGTTAAGAAACACAAAACATTAACATGCAGACACACACGTACACACACACACACGAATATTCACACACGTACACACACACACACACACACACACACACACACACACACACACACACACACACACATACATACTCACGAATATTCAAAATGAATGACCTCACCACTAATTATTATAAACTAATAAACAACAACCACACTTAAAATTATCTTCCTACAAACAAAAAAATATTCTGCTGAAAGAAAGCCTGATTAAAAAATTAATAAAGAAAAGATAAAAATATAAAAAAAAAACGAATAGAACATAAGAAAGACGCAAACATAACCAAAAATAAACTTAATAACTCTTTTTTTAGCAGGCAACAAATGATTTGCACGGCCGCATCCTATTTCAATTCAAGATGGCAGCCCACCAAGTTATTTTTTGTCTTCACGAAAAATGACGAGTCAAGACCGAATGAGTTGTCGTATATGTCCAGAGCTCGAGTGTAATACGACTCCACCTAATCATCATCATCATCAGTATCGTTATCACCACCATCATCATCATTGTTATCATCATAATCATCAGTATCGTTATCATCATCATCATCATCAGTATAGTTATCATCATCATAAGTATCATTATCATCATCATTGGTATCGTTATCATCATCATCAGTATCGTTATCATCAGCATCATCATCGTCGTTACCATTGTTATCATTGTTACGCCATGTATGTGTTCATCATTGTCATGATCGATACCATCATTTCAACATTGATATCATCATTATCGTATCATTAATGATATCGTCATTATCGCATCATTAATGATA
>NW_008703782.1:3333962-3456691 GCF_000326865.2 Helobdella robusta
TCATCATCGTATCATTATAATTATTTATGATATCATTATCATCGCATTATCATCGTTATTAATGATATGATATCATCATCATCGTCATCATCATCATTGTCGTCGTCGTCATCGTCGTTACGTATGATCATCGTCATCGTGATTGTTGTAAGGGCGTCAGAAGAAATGCAAAAAACGAAATGAAAAGTGAAGTGCAATGGAGTGCAGTGGAGTGCAGTGGAATTTACCGTTTGCATCACAGGAGGCATGGAGTGAAAAATAAATTAAAGGTAAAATTTATAATCATATGTTATATCATTCCAAAATTTATACTATTTTAATAAATTCAAAATACTTGAAAAAAATTATAGAAAAAAATTCACAAACGAATGAACAATGAACAGATCCAGAAAAATAATTGTTACTAAGACACAACTATTTATTCATGTATCTATTTATTCATTTATTTATTGTTTAACTGCATTTATTAGCCAATCAATTAATCAACAAACATAACATAAAATGAAGAAAATTATAGTGGCTCAAAGGCTAATCATCTATTTAGAGCCATTTCAGTTGGAATCCCAATTTGGCCAATCAATCAATCGATCGATCGATCGATCGATCGATCGATCCATCCATCAATCAATCAATCAATCAATCAATCAATCAATCAATCAATCAATCAATCAATCAATCAATCAATCAATCAATCAATCAATCAATCAATCAATCAATCAATCAATCAATCAATCAACCAATCAATCAATCAATCAATCAATCAATCAATCGATCAATCAACCAATCAATCAGCCAATCAATCATTCAATCAATAAATCAATCGAGTCATCGATACCTATCGATACCTATATATCTTACAGACATGTAATTAATTAACGTATGAAATAAATTATCCAAATTATGCAACAGCAAAAATGCACAGACCTCTTCATACTTGCCCTGGTTCTGACAGAGGAGGGCCAGGTTGTTCAGCTGTTTGGCTACATCAGGGTGATCCCTACCCAGCAGCTTATTGTAAAAATATTTAAACGATAAGAAAGTACCAACAATTAAAACATTGATCTGTTTTTACAACTCCGTCTTTACTATTTCCAAGATACACAAACAACTAATACAGCGTGTAAATGAGAACCTACGTACATTACGCCATGCAAAGTTACGGAAAATATATTTCTGACCGACTACAAATTGCAGTTCATATTTATTGCTAACAATTAGCAAATATTCTCACATATGCAATTGAAGACACATGGCAACATGTAGACAGCATTACATATGACGCCTATACTTACAATATGACAAAATGTGATGCAATTATTGAAAGAATAACTAAAGAAACTATTAAATAGTTAACAATAACAATAAATAAAAATGTATTACAAATAAATATGCTAACGAAAAATAGTGGAAACGCATGTGGGAACATAAAGAAACACATACACAATTTCAAACTAACTGCAGGTAGGTCCATATATAAACGGAGACACACATAAAAACATAGACATACAGACAGACAGAGAAAAAGACGGACAAACGGACAAACAGACACAGACGGACAGACAGGTAAAAAGACAGACTGACAAACCTTCTCTCTGATGAGTAGTGCCCTCTTGCAGAGTGCCTCTGCCTCTTTGTACCTACTCCTCTTGCCATACAAGACTGCCAGGTTGTTCAAGGTTGCTGCCACCTAGGTGTCATGTCGTGTAACAATGCATTTAGAGAGGCAATTCAATGTAACAAAATGTAATAAATGATGAAATTAACTCGGTAGAGTAATGAGGTAGCACAACGCAACAGGAATCCAAAGTAACAACAACGAAAACAACATAACAAGAACTCATCACAATAGAACAGAATAGCAACACAGCACAGCACAGCATGAAACTGACAGCTTGATGGTCAGAGCCCAGTGTTTTTTCTCTAATGTCCAATGCATCAATTAGCAAGTCTGTCGCTTCTTTTATCTTACCTTGGTCCCTTTGTTGGACGTACAGTTAGGTTATAAGATAAGAAAGAGTCCTGATAGGACTTGAAACAAACCAAGTAAAAAAAACCTGTAAACGCAGGCAAGTATGTTGAGCATGGTGGCAACATCTGGATGTTCGTGGCCACTTACCTCTCAAGGTCATCAATGGTTTGTTTACATAGCGGGACGGCTACCTCATATCGACCTGGTTTTTGTTGGGGTGTTATGTTGTAATTTAAATAATTTAATCATTAATTTATTTATTTATAACTAACCAATTAACCAATCAACCAACCAACGAACCGACTAGCCAGCAGTTCGCTGCCCAGCTAGTTAGCAAGCCAGCTGACTAATCATCCAACAGCAACACAATCAACAAAATCAATCAACCAACTAACCGCTGGATGCATATTGAATGACAAGATTGATGAGTGTTTTCAGTCTATCAGGTCCTGATGGCTGGGACGGGGACACCACTGTGTGTGTGTGTGTGTGTGTGTGTTTGTTTGTGTGTGGTGTGTGTGTTACGTTTGTTGTGTGTTATGTTCATTTTGAATCATTTAACGAAAATTCCCACATAATTCAAATGTCAAAGCATAAGCTATGTAACTGACACGTGTCAGTGATTGGATAAATTAATGTCTGAATGAACTCAATCAACATAGTCAACATCAAAATGTTACTCACTACTATCCTATGTTAAGTTAAAAATACAATAAAAAAAATTTTTACAAAAAATTAAAAAAACTTTTGAAATATTAACACTGTGCAAACAAATAAACCACCAACAGACAAAAATAAAACAAAACTGAATGCGAAACATAAAAAAAAACAAAAGAACAAAAATACAATTAAAACATTTACAAACAAGATGTCTGTTCATTCACTCACATTGACAACGATGTCATAACAATAATAATAACGATGATTAACAACAGAAGAATGAACTTACACATCCCTTTTTGAGCGCAGTGGGGGTATATTGTACATTTTGTGTAAAATTTTGTATAATATTTTGTATAACGTTTGTATCAAATTTTGTTTAACATTTTATAACAATTTGTTTTTCGTTTCATACAACGCTTTGTATAACATTATGTATAACGCTTTGTATAACATCATGTATAACGCTTTGTATAACATTATGTATAACGCTTTGTATAACATTTTGTATAACGCTTTGTATAACATTTTTTATAACGCTTTGTATAACTATTTGTATGAAATTTAAAAAGACATTACTATAAACTATAAATTTTTTATAACTAACCAAAAAATTTTATTTTAAATGTTAATGAGAAAAAAACACAATGAGTGACGAAGTGTAATGACTAATGCATGATCTGAAATTTGAAGGTGCTGAATGAAAAAAAAGTGTCTTGTATTTAAAAACATTAACACAGATAAAATGACATTGGCTCGGCTCCATTTGTTAGCCAAATAACTCAATGCTCAATGTCTGTTAGGAAGTGAGAAGAATGGAATAAAGAGAGAAAGAGAGAGAGAAAGAGAGAGAGAAAGAGAAAGGAGAGGAAGAGAGAAAAAGGGAGAGGGGAGAGGGAGAGAGAAAGATGGTAATGGATGATGGTTTTAAAAATTTAATAACAAATGTAATATATGTATAGTATACCAATGAGTAATGATGAATAATGCCAACAATTTATCTAGTTGAAAACAATGATGATAACAATATAAAATGTATGCATATGGAGACATATACACACAAGTTCACACCCACATACACACACACGCGCACGCACACACACACACACACTTACCTTCTTGATGGTTGTGATGCTCCTCATCATTTTCAGAAAAACCAAGGTCAAGATTAGATGAGCTTTTGTCTTTTTCTGATGAGTCTGTAGATGTCTGTTTGTTTAAAAAGTCTGTTTGCTTAAGATGTCTGTGCGTTTAAGATGTCTGTGTGTTTGAGATGTCTGTGTGTTTAAGATGTCTGTGCATTTAAAATGTCTGTGTGTTTATTAGAAGAAAGGTATAACGTTTTGTTGTTAGGTTAATATGCAAATACTCTTGACTCAGTAACAGAGTACTACAACCTTGGACCACCTTCACATGCATAAACAAGTTCTACACGTTCATTTTATTCTTTATTACCTAGCTCTGACATGCACATAACTGCTTACATATCAATCTGTACTTAATTAAAATTTTGTGCCACAAAGGCTTTATTGGAGCATGTACAAGTAGAAAAATGCACACACATAAATACATCACACACACACACACACACACATGCACACACACACACGCACGCACGCACACACACAAACAAACATCACATACATACAAAGACAGATGCACACTCAGAGGGCTTACTTGCAGGTCAGCATCAAACTTTTTGACTTCCACAAGGAACTTTAGATGTGCCTTCTCTTCCTCCAGTGCAGCACATCTCTCCTGGCACGTTTGCCACCTCTGTTGAAATTCTGTAAGCTCCTCTCGCAGCCAGGCATTCTCATCGTTCAGACGTTGGACTTGTGAACGCAGTTTTTGTTTTTGTGATTCAACGTAGTGTAGATGGTTTGACAGAGCAATTATTACCTGGTTTATGTAATGAAATAATTATTTTAAACACTATAAATGAATGGCACATATTCATGGTGGAAATATGTATAAGAATTTATCTAATAACTACATATCAAAAATAATATAGTTTTCTTGCTAAACTATAAAAAGGATTTAGCAGGAGATGAAATATGTAGCTAAGTAGGGATATTTTAAAATGTAATTTTATGGTACGTAAATGAATTAGCATTGAAATAGTTAAGAGGTGACTGACCCTTGCTTCTCCAAGAGCCAGATCAATATTTTCATTGGATTTGTTAATGAGGAATATTTTTTCTTGGACCAATCCATTTATTTGACCAAGTGATAATGATTCATTGAGACCCGAAAGTATTTGAGCATGTTCAGCCTGCAAGCTCTCCAGACCTTGCGCCACAGCTCGAATCTGCTTTAGAACTTCCTCCTGGTTCGGTGTGGGAGAGACTAGTGTTGTCATTTGCCTGCTAAATTTTAAATGACATTCTAATTTCAATATTTAGTTTTTAGTGTGTAGGTGAATTTCATGAAAACAATTTATTTTTTATTTTGTTCAGTTGTTTGTTAGTCAAAGTTCTTATGCTTGTTAGTTAAGGACTTAAAGGTTTATTGTTAGTTTTTTATTTTTTCATTAGAACTTCTTCCTTCACACAAAAAGAATTAAACTACACTTCATTTTTTTCAAGTTTTATTATTCAGCAGCTGAATCTAACTTAGCCAACTACTAGACTAAACTAGTGTGCTGTTTGTATTTTTTTAATTTTAAGTCTAAAAATTTTTTTTTAATTAAAATAAAATAAAATTTATATATCTATGAAACACTAATGAAAGCAAACTAGAAAACATTTTTTACCTAACGTTATACCAATTTTTTATTGAATTTAATTATAATTAAATTCAACATTAAACTTCGACATTAAATCGGGAAGAAAAGGACTTGCAAAAATCTTCTGAATTGAAAAAATCGAGATTGATGTTAACATAACTTTTAGTCTGGATAAACTAATGGCCAAATAAAAATTTATTTACAGCGCTTCAATATTTACATAGATTGTCAACTTTTTGACAGTTACTGTTATAATAAATGTTTATTTGTGAAATATCAAATGGAAAATTTAGATATTAAAGTGTCTTGTTTCATGTGAACTTCAAGTGCAATTATACTGGCTGTGTTTCTTATGTATACAAGTCTCTAATTTTGCCACAATTACAGCCATTTTAGGAGTAGTTACCTAGTTACTAAAATTTTTTTTTAGAAATTTTATTTACAGTTGTTTATTTAGAGCTATGCTAGATTTCTTGTGAACTTTTATTACTTTTGAAATTGTAGATAAAAATACAGCCCCACTAAACTATAACACACTATAAACATTTTCCTTTTTGGTAAACCTCTAATTTTGAAGTATAAAGTAAATTATATTAAAAATGCAATATTCTACCTAATAAACCTATTAAATGTTACCTCATAAACCTACCATTGTGGGGCTTGTTTGATGACTTTTATCTGAAAAGGCTCCAATAACTGAAGATTATGATATTATTTCACTCGACTATTAATTTTTCGTTTTATACTCTGCTATATTGACAAGTAGGTAGTTAATTAGAAGATTCTGTATGAAGAATCTTCGCTGATCGCTGAACGGAAGTTAGATTTTGCTTACTTTAAAATTATGGATGAACATTTTTTTCTATAAATTTTTCATAGAGTTTTTCACGTAGTGTACATTGTTCTCCTGTCTGATGGAACTGTTGCTTCCCTCACTTACTTATTTTAATTTAATTCCCGTAATAAGTCTAAGAACCAAACTTGATTTTACAATTTTTATAAACATGTTAAGCAAGAATTTTGAAACACAATTATTATTTATTATTAAACGTAATTTAAATACAATTTTCATAGTAATTTGAATTTCTTTAATTGTGAGAATGAAAATGAATGAGATGATTGGATGGATGGAATGAAGAGGATCGTCTGGATGGTCGAAAAAAGCGCTTGCTTGGATGAATGAACGGATGGTGAAAGAAAAGAATACAGAAAGAATACAAAAGTAATCTCATAAAATAAGTGGGCCTCTGTGCTAACGTAAAAGAACAAACAACAAAACAGATGCACAGTCCGGCAAACACAACAACAAAACCGGCACCACAAACCTCTGAAACAAACGGTCATAAGAATAAAAAAGACACCAAACAAGCTTTTAAGCAACTAAGCAATGACCCACATATGAGAATACAAAAATAAAAATGTAGGTATACATCAGAGAACAATCAAACAATTGCACACAAACAAACGAATAAACAACTAAAAAAATCACAAACATACTAACACACACACAAACAAACACAATCACACGCACACACATAAAACAATTACACACGTAATAAAAAAAAACAGAGATACAATCTTGCATCGCCACCATCATCATTCATCAGTGGCAGTGAGATGTGTGCTGTTTATTCGTGAGCGCAAGAGCAATACGTAAAAGAAGTATGCGTAAAATCTTACATATATGCATACATACACGCACACACACACGCACGCACACACGCACGCACGCACACACACACACACACACAGAGTTACCCGAGCATATGTTAAGTGATTGATGTTTGACCGTTGTTCTCTGAGCGTATATGTGTTTATGTGTTGATGTATATGCGTGTTAAGTGTGAGGTTGGTGAGAATGTTTGTGATGATGGTGGTGACACCGATATATTGGTGAAGACGTTCAACTGGTGATCATGGTGATATAAAATGCATGAGTTAGTAGTGTGGAGCAAACACAATGGATGATGTTAACGATGTACTACTAATGGAAAGCATTTAGTTGGTGATGGTGCGTGTGTCGTGTAATGATGACAATGGCCTGAGTTTGAAGAAGAAGATGAAGGTAATAATTTGTATGTGATAATTGTGATGATGTTTTGATGATAATGCGTATGTACGTGTGTATGTGTGTGTGTGTGTGTTAGTGTATGTGTGTGTGTGTGTGTGATGCGTGTGTGTATGTGTTGTTAGGGCATAGGTTGATGATGTGTTTATGTTGGGCTTAAAAAATTACAGCAAGTGTCGCAGACAAATTTATTATTCATTGAATACTTTTGCGCGAGAGATGTTTTTTGAAAATTCAGGTTGGAAGTTTGGGCTTACCTTTTCATTATTTGAAAACATCAACAACATTTACAACATCAACAACCTCAACAACATCAGCAACATCAACAACATCAGCAACATCAACAACATCAACAACATCAGCAACATCAACAACATCAACAACATCAATAACATCAACAACAACATCATTAACATCAACAACACTAACAACATCAACAATATCAACAACAATATCAACAACAATGTCAACAACATTAACAGATACAAGAATCAACAACCTCATTATTAACTGTCCAGATTGTATCAATAAAAATTTGCATCATTAAAACCAGCCATAAAACCAACAAATAACACCCAAACGTTATCAAATGAAGTCAAAAATTATAATTTTGAGCAAAAAACACTGTAAACAACTATGACAACAAAAATAACAACAACAACAACAAATTAATTAGCAACAATAACGGTAATAAAAACATAATCGCAACATTGACAAGAAAACCTCAAAACAACAACATCAACAACAACATCATCAATCTCAACAACAACAGCAACAGCAGCAACAACAACATCGCTAGCATCAACACCAACAAAATATTTACTACATCAACCATAGCATCAGCAGCATCAACTTCTGTAGAATAAACCAACATAAAATTCTCATCTCGTAAAACAAAGCAGCCCAAGCGAGTATTCAACATCAAAATAAAACAACGTTTTAATGTCATTTTTTTGCGGGCAATTCATCATCTTTCCGAAGGGAAAAGACCTACAAATTAATTAAGAAGAGTACACAGACATGTTTACAAACATGGAACGGCAAATGTAAATAAAGTATTAACTTTTTCAAACTTTCTCACAAACATTCACACATACGACATACGTCACATATACCCACACATACATCTAAACTGACACCCAAACACACATATACCTACACATACATCCAAACTGACACCCAAACACACACAGACACACACACACAAACAGACACACACACACAAAGGCAAAAATATTGAAAAACTCGACTGACAACGATATTTTGTTAAAACTGAAATCCTCATCAAGTGCTTAAGCATCGGTTTGCACGTAAAACGTAAATTTACAGTAGTTGTGTGAATGTATTTAAACCTTTGGTTCATATTTTTGGAAAACAAATCAATATAGGAGGTTCAATAAATGGTATCGGTGCAGTTCAACAAATATGTCACAACATTTGTCAAATGTTATCCTCAAACGAGCCATGGGCAGCTAGCTCCGTGCAATCAGCAGGTAGATGATTTCATCATGATCAAAGTTTGACACTCTAAATAATTGACGATGTGTTTTCTCGGTAAGTTAGTTTCAGTTATTTTTTGAAAATAATGTAAATTATTTTTCAAAAATTCTACAAATCATATAAAATAGTCTAAAGCAATTATAAAACGTAATGTTATGTTAGACTGTTACACACATAACACAAGCACAAACACACACACACATCACACGTATACCACACACACACACACACACACACACACACACCACACGTACACCACACACACACACACACACACACACATTTAAACATATTACACGTTTACACATTTGAACAACTCTGATGATCCACATATCACATATAAACTAATCTACACTGACACATACACATACATTCCACCCCTACACACATGTGTGTAAGGGTGGAATGTGTACATTTTACGTACATTTTATAGTTAAATACTTTTACTTGAATTATTCACGTGTGGATAATTGGTCTGGAAGTACACATACAGGCATCACACGCCCTCCCATAAATAAACTTTCATTACTCCCTCCTATAACCATTGATGTGTGTCAGTTCTTCTTTGTTCGCCTGCTTCTACGTGTCTCTACCTCTCTATCTATATTAGTTTTTTCGTATTAAAATTAAAAAACAGCATGTTTTTTCATGCTGTTGAATATGATTTAACTTTTAAAACTTCATTCAGGTTTTGATTAAATATTTATTCACACAAGAGTTTTCAAACCATCTACAAACAACTAATAAATTTGTGAAACCATATTTTCAGGCTGATGGCATTTTGTAATGAAACCATCTTCACTGAGCATGTATTTACAGCTGAAAAGATAGCTGGATGTCTGGCGCGCAAACTTGGTGATCGAGTGTTTGTGCTTAGAAACGCAAATGCTGCTCCGATTAGATCTTTTTTTCCATGTAACATTCGTGTAAATATAAAATCAAACACGAGAAGATGCAAATGTACATACAACATACCGTGTACGTGCATGTATAGGCAGGCTGATGAGCTTGTAGTTCACTCGTTCCCGGTACTGTTATTTTCCTGCTAATTGACACGTAATGCTGAAGAGAGTGGAAGAAATTTAATTTGCAAAGAGAGGACAATGATGGATGACCGTTGTTGCAGTTATGTATTCTGTGTTTACTTTTTGTTTTGTTTCTATGCTTGTCGAAGTGTGCCGTCATCTTGTTTGGAATGTTTTCCATGTTTACTTCACTTGATTCAATTGTAAGTGCTATACTTTCAAGTTGCATGAAATTTAGTTTTGCTGTACTTTCGTAATATTTAGTTTTTCTTTCTTTAAATTTGAACAACGTTTGGCAACGTTAATAACGTTTTAAGAAATTGGCGGATTTCATTTGCTTGTATCCGAGTCTTCAAACTGAATGCATTCATGCATACAAACATGATCGTTTTTCTCATTGTGTTTTGATGGTTAATATGACTTCAGCTAATTGAAACAATTTTTATTTATTCATTCTTTACGCAAATTGTGTACAGATGTTCTGAAGATTGTTTGTGGAGCATTATGAGATGTCTTTTCAGATTGCGACTGGCTGTTGTCAAATGCGATGTTTCTTTTACACTGGATTGTTTTTGTTTCATTAGGAATATTTTGTTGTCTTCTAATATATTGATAGTTGGTTAAAGATTTCTCAGGTGTGTGAGAGGTTAAATTATAAATATTTTTATAAGCGTTACAATAATTCAAACATGTTTTGCATTCATAAAATTTTTCAATTGAAAAACTGAAAACTACAAATGTTGTCTACCAGATTCTGTCAGTTATTTTTAAAGTTTTCTCAAATCAATTTTTGCCGTGTCGATCTAGGACACAAGAAGCGCTGAATTGACTTCAAACTGTCACATTATTAGTTAGTTATTTTGAAAAATGAAAAAAATAGTTAAAATGACATTAACTAATTGAAACAATTTTTATTCTCATTATTCTCATTAAAAATATTCTGGTGTCTCGTTTTAAATGTTGGGATGGCGTTATATGATATAACGTTTACTTCTTAAATCTTCTACCATACTGCTTTGTAAATTTTTTCAATCTTAACTTAAAGTTTTTTCACCATTATGAAATTTTATTGTCTGAGAGATATTTAACAAAATTTCGAGATAACTTTTGCTTTTTTTCAAAAACATTGAAGAGACCAAATGCAGCGGTTTTGCATTTCCTCTAGGTCGACAGGGACAAAGTGACGCCCCTCTGAGTCGGGCCCCATAAATCGCCCTCTCCCGTTAAACACTTCAACTTAATTTGTAAGATTTTGAATGTCTCCACCAAGCCCATTTGTCAAACGTTGCTCTTTCGATCGATGATCATTTTTATGACAGATGCCTGATGTATGCTTGAACTCTAATTTAATTTTTAACGTTCGTCTGTGTTGCTGTAATTTTTTTCTCCGGACGTAAACAGAATTAGTTTTTTTTACAATAATTTTCAATTGGTTCTGCTAAATAAATATTCATCAAAGAATAAAAAAAATGAAACCACTCTCAAGCAAGCGTCAATAGAGTAGTATCAGTTTGCAGGAAGAGGCCTTTTTTTATTCATGTTCTTCGCATGTGACACAATTATAAATTCATACAATTCATCTGAATTATGCATACAATTATTCATGCACAATTGATGCATACTCATACAAAAGTAGTATACACATACACACCCACACACACACACACACACACACACACACACACACACACACACACACACACACACACACACACACACACACACACACACATATATATATATATATATATATATGTATATATATATTATATACATATACTGAATTATACATATGCAATGCATATGCTTGTACGTGTAATAAAACGTATGAAAGTATAGGCTACTCAAAAATATACATGTAAAAATGGATTGATGTACACACATATGTGTATGCATGCATACAGACAAATACGTACCGTTGTACATCTATGTATCTATCTAGGCGAACACGTGTTTGTTCGTTCGTTCGTTCGTATATTTTTAAGGAGATGTTAGTTGAGAATTTCTGAAACAAGGCAAAAAACTAAGAAGGCTGAGTAGTTTTTTTTAATTTAAAATTAAAAAAAATAATTTAGCATGCGTGGGCACACATGTCACTTGAAATTTATATTCAACATTCGTAGGCTCACACATTCGCGGATATAAAATTTACAATAATATTTTAATCAAATACGCTAAAAAATACATGGGCATTCATTAATAATATATCTTAGGGATCTTTGTGCATAATGCTAAAAATATAGCCTATATATATTTATATATACATACATATATATGCAAAATATATATATAGAGAGAGAGATAGAGAGAGAGAGAGGGAGAGAGAGAGAGAGAGACTATATATATATACATATATACATTTTTATGTTCAATGGCTTAATTTTATTTTATGATATCATCTTAACAAACTTTAAGGAAGCAAGATAGGTGGGTATTAGGTTTTCATTGTTTGGGAGCGTGCAATTAATATCCATTTTTTTGTCTCTGTCCTGCTGTGTGTTTCGATCCAAAATTAAAATTAATTTTTATACTGGATAATTACACTCAAACAGTGTTGGTGTTGAAAAAAAGGTTGGGTTATACATGCAAATTATATAAAAAGATAATTAAATGAATTAAAAGAACAAACGATTGATTAACTAAATAGATAAGTTAAAAAGTATTCAACTAAATAAATAAGTTATAAAACACACAGATACGTGTTATATTAAATAAATGTTTGTTTGAATTAAATTTGAATATTATATACCTATATATTATTCGTTTAGATGGTTAGATGTGTAAATTTATTGGAACATGCGCAAACCTCTCCAAGTTAATGAATTAATAGTTGATTTTTAATTTTTTTCTGAAAAATTAATTAAAATTTCTATCTTGAAAAAATATTTTTATTGATATTTAGTTTTATAAACGTAGGCATAAAACGTGCTCTTAACTGTTACCGAGGTTTCGTCTAAATAGTTTGACGAAAATCGTTTGTTTTGTCGGATTGTTAAATCTTTTAAAGAATAAATTAAATTATAAAAATATATATTAGAAGCAAATAAAGCAAGCGAACGGATATAAAATCAACTAAAATATAAAGAACCATTCTGAACAAATTGTTCTATACGATTAGATGTTCGGTTGACGAATTACAATTACAATCAACAGAGATTTGTCTACACAAAAACTATCGTTGAAAAAATTATTCATCCAAAAATTTTTTTGCAAACCGATTGATTAACAGTTCTTGGCTACAAAAATTTAATAATAAAATCTTCAAAAACCTTGTTAAAAATTTGGATTCTATACCAAAATACCAAAAAAGCAATCACAATAAAATTGGTGACTGTTGTGGCGTGATTAGTTGGAATGTAGCATCTTTAACTCAAGTCCTCGGAGCAATGTAATTGGAAATTAAAACTACAACAACAACACCAACAACTCGTACCAACGACAAACTTCAACGACAAAATAACCAGCAACAGCTTATTTAGTGACGAAAACCAACAACCAACCCACATGAAATCATTCACTTCACATTCTGATTTAATGTTGTTTCTACAGCAGCAGCAACAACAACAACAGCATCAGCAGCCAAGTTATACGCCACATTTTCGCCAGCAACAATCAAGATCCTTTCATTCTGTGTCTCCAGCTGCTTGTTCCAGCGACCAGCCACCCCAACGCCAACCTGCATCTTTCACATCTCCATTCACCTCCATCTCATTACCATCACTTCCAAACAACGTCAAAACCAGCCAAACAACACCGCAACAATTATCTCAATCGTCATCGTCATCACCGTCACGACCTCTGACCTGTTACGTCATCACCATATTATCCGGACTGTCGTTCGTCTGCCTGTTTGTGGCTCTGGTCAGCGACAACTGGCTTCACACGCAGGAGAGGGTCTCCAAGTCCAATGGCACGGCCACTTACACGGTGACCAAGAGTGGGCTCTGGACCAAGTGCTCGTACGAGAGTTAGTTCACGCCGGACCATCCATATTTTATTCTTTTATATCCATTTGTTTTAATATATATTAATTTTTATATACAAATATGATTGTAATAAATGATTAAATGAATGATAAATGATAATTGATTGAAAACAATGCAAGATGCATACTGAACCGACATCAAATGCACACTAATGCACGATGCATTAACGCATTTCAAGATTAAAGGCAGTACGCTACTTTTGCAGCACGTTTGCGAAAAACATACAAGACACATCGCAGTTTTGAATATCACAAGATGATAAAACTTGCACTCTCAAATTTTTAAACCGTAACGCCCAACAGTGAATGACACAGCAGTGACATTGACAAACACCGTTATGAAAGGCCTTGAACCTCAGTGAACAAACGAAACAGACGGACAATTGAACAAACTCGACACACAGACATGAATACACCTACATTACACATACAAGAACACAGACACACGTGAAGATATAAACGCATATTCAAAATTATTAAAAGAACGATGTCTGCCAAACGCATTTCATTTAAATATGCATGCCTTTGCGGATTTATTATTCACAATATGGACGACATGTCATGCGCGTTGGGAGATGTTTTTTGTCCTTACCATCAAGTCCGACATGTTTGTTTGCTTGGTTGCTTCTATGTATGTGTTCGTGTGTGTGTGTTTATATGTGTGCGTGTAAGCGTGTGTATGTGCGTGTATGTGTGTGTGTGTGTGTGTGTGAATTTTCGCAAATGTTTGTGTTTGTGGGATGAACTATTGCCTATTTTAACTGATTGAGTGACGTTGCGATAGACGAAACCGTATGCTAACGGTCTGTTTACCTAAACGTCCTCTTCCAAGAATAACTTTAAATAATTTAATCGGTTCAATAGGATGTTGTGATTCTTCATTTTCCGAAAATACACAGTAATATTCATAGTAGATCATTGATTTGTTCAAGTGTAATTAAATCAGCATACAATTTGCATAGTACAAAAAAACTCTTAAGTAATCTATTTTTAAAATAATTAAAAAATTCATTACTCCAGACATTTGTTTGTTAAACTGTTTGTTAAACAAATCTAGAAAATGTTTCATTTTGTGTAGTAACATCAAATAGAGAAAAATATTGTCGCAACTATTTGCAATACAAATACGACGGAGCAACATAGGAATGAAAAAGACATCAACAAGGAGACCAAACAACAACAACACATCAACAAAAACACAACAACAACACAACAACATCAACACAACAACAACAACACAGCAACAACAGCACAACTACAACAGTTACGACATTAGCCTGCATAAAAAACAGTAATATAATTTAGAAATTAAATGACACCAAAAATGGATTATAACAAGTCTCATGTGCAATTAGACTACTAAAAATACGCCCCTTCTCCTTCTCAAGGCATTGACCCCACTTAGGTAAAATTTTCCATCCAGCTGAGACGCGTTTCTTATGCCGTAACATGCGGCCGAAACTTAACGCATCACCTGTTTTATTTCCGGGTCGTTCGATTTTGCCCTGGTCATTCGTCCCTCCAGCTGACCATCTGTTCATTCATATTTGTTTTAGTCGTTCATTGATTGATTGATTGACTGATTGATTTATTGGTAGATTAATTAGTTGTTTGATTGGTTGATTCATTTATTTAATTTTGCATTCTTTTGTTTATTGATGTCTATTCAATCATTCATCTACTCATTTTTGATCTAACCATCCATCCATCCATCCATCCATCCATCCATTCATTCATTCATTCATTCATTCATTCATTCATTCATTCATTTTTGTTTTGTTCATTTAACTATCCATCCGTCCGTTCTTTGATTTGTGGTATCATTTATCACAAAAGTGACACTGCTGTGATTCATCTATTCAATTCATTCTGCTCGCTTACCTACTTGCCAGCCTGCCTGACTGCCTGACCACCAGTTGGTCACTTTATTTTATTTGGTCATAAAGTCATTTCATTTATTAAATCACATATTCGTTTTTATGACAGTTCACTTGCCGATTCATAAACTGAATAATTAAACTTTTCTATTATTATTATTATTTTGTCAAAAATGTCAAATAAAAAAATTATTTTATTTAACCCCAATAAACTTCATCAAGAAGTTAAAAGTCTCGTAAGAAAAAATGAGAAACTCAACTCAAAGTTGAATAATGCCGAAAACGCAGTGATCTTTATAAATAATTGTATTTACGATAGTCTAAACCCAAAATATTGCATATATATATATATATATATATATATATATATACACACTCACATACTCAAACACATACACCCTCCCACAATGCTTAAACACTCACATGTACGTGAACACACACACAGATACACACACACACATACATACCCACACACATACACACACAGATAGATCCACGCAGATACACACACATAAACAGACGCAAGTACAACGACCTATAAAATGAAAGTGCCGCTAATACAAGATATTGTACGCAACATAAACGCATGCTGTTTGCTCCGTTACGCACAGATTACATCCTCACAGAAGCCCTTTGAAGAGAATTATTAATAAAGATATTAATATTTTTAATAATAATAATAATTATTATATATAATAATGGTAAAAAAATAATACAAATAATAATAATAAAATGTAAGGATGTATAAAGTAAAAAAACAATCATACGGACATACAATAAAAAACTGGAGCATTCACTTGAAATGATGCCACTTGAAAAATATGCCCGTCTAAAAAATAGAGCCCGGAACAACATTAGCATGTGCTGGCGGGCAATCGGTTGGCACAGCTAATGCTAGTGCTTCACTATTACAATCGTTCGGTACGTATCATCCAGTACACATACACATACTTTCTCTCTGTCTCTCTCTCTCTCTCTCTCTGTCTCTCTCTCTCTCTCTCTGTCTCTCTCTCTCTGTCTCTCTTTTTCTTCTTTATCTATCTATCTATATATCTCTATTCTGTTTTTTCATCCCCAAAAACACACTTACACACAACTTTGTACGGACATATGAGCCCATAAATATACTGTACATATTTTAAGGTGCAATCAGGCTCTTTAGGAGGTAACAATATAAACGCAAACATACGAACATACAAACACTCACAGAATCATACAATTATACAAATACTTATACAAACAAACACAGATACAAACATACAAAAACAAACAAACACTCACACAAACATACCAAAAATGTTTTTCTGAACTCCTACGCAGTTTCGCTTGCGTCGGATGCTCGGTGTTCAATACGGAAAAGAAAGTGCGCACGATTGTAAGCAAGTGTCTTTGGTTGTCTAAGAGTGCCTGTTTGTGTGCGTTTCCATCTGTGTTTGGAAGTGTGTGTGTGTGTGTGTGTGTGTATTTTTTACATGAAAAATATAAATGTATATGTTTGTGGTGTTTTTTGAAATTTTGTTTGTTTTCATTTGCGGCTAATTTTATTGTCGTGAACAAATGTTGATGCGTTTGTCAATTTGAGTGTTTGCGTGTTTAGTTAGAAGTGATTGTTGATGTTGTTGTTGTAAAGGGTTTTTTAAAATATTTGAAAGTTTCCACTAGTAGAAAAATTATTTGCAGAGAGAACATGACGTTGGTGATAAAATCAAATACCGCAATTGTATTTATGCAATACCTGTGCTCACAGATCCATGCTCAAAAGCTATTATTTGAAAATTGGTTCTCAAGAGAAACCTCGCCCCTGTTACTGTTACATTTGTGGAAGAGCTTTCAAATTTCCGACATTGTTGAAAAGTTGTTCGTCTGCTCAAGGCACACAATCGTAAAAACGGAAAAGAGAAAACTGCGATGAGACCTCTGCCTTGGTAGAAATACTTGATGAATGCATCAAGAAAATTCGAATGAAAAAGGTTTTAAGGAAATTAAAGCTTGAAGTTTGAAAATTTTTAATGTTGCCAAAAAATTCATCAGGGAAGAATATTTCGGTGACAGTGAATTTCAGAAGGAGGGATTATGAGGTGTAAATCGTGAGGACGGAGCCAAGTGGGAATATGGATGGTGGAGAAACTGAGGTGGATGGCCAAGTGGATGTCAGCTGCTATCTTCTGCCAGATGATGGTGTTGATGAATTTGAAACATGCGTCTGATACATTTTCCTCTGCAGTCTTATTGTCAATTTATTTTTCCAAATTAAAATTTTACGATCATGATCTGTATTCAAACTTGGATTAGAATGTTTAAAAGTTGTAGAAACAGGAAGAATTTAAAATGAGCGATCCTTGTGTTTTTCATTTTCATAAACACATTAATTTCAAATCTTAATTATATCATTCTTGCCCTCCCATATAAATGATGAACATTGATGAATACTTTTAACATTAATACATACATTTATTATTTAACATTATATTTCCATTGTATGTTCAATTGTTCATAGGGTTGAAATAAAAGTCGTTACCATTATTATTAATTATTATTATTATTGTTATTATTACTATTATTATAAGTAGTAGTAGTAGCAGTAGCAGTAGTAACAGCCGCAGCAGCAGTAGTTGTAGTAGTAATAGCTCGATGTAAAATGATCGTATTCATGCATCATTTTTGAATATTTTCCCAAATAATTTCAAATTTTTTCTTAAATAATTTGTCGAAAAGACTATAATAGCAATACTAATACTAATAATTATTATAATAATTAATAATAATTAAATAATATAATAATAGTAACAGTAATAGTTAGTGCGGTGACACTAACGAATGGGGAGGCGAAAGGAGATGATGATTATGGCGGTAAGCATTCGCACCATCATTCATTATTCATCACATTGAGTGAGCCACCACCGTTGAAACGCACGTGCAGTTCATCATCATCATTCATTCATCCTTATTCATTTTATCCATCGTTCATTCCTTTGTTCATTCGGTTTTCGATCAATCTTTCATTCATTTATTCGTTCGTTCGTTCGTTCGTTCGTTCATTCATTCATTCACTAATTCATTCATTCATTCATTCACTCACCCACCCACTCACTCACCCACTCACTCACTCACTCACTCACTCACTCACTCATTCACTCATTCATTCATTCAGTCAGTCAGTCATTCGTTTACACATCATCATTCATTTATCATTTGATATTTGCCTGCACAATTGGTTTCTACATAACGGTCATCGTAATAATCATCACTGCATCATGCATTCAATTGATGATAATAATAATGGACGGATGAAATATGAGGCATTTTTTCAAAAACTTTCATTTTGTTATCAGCATCATCATTTATCCCACCATCACTATCTTTATCATCATCATTAGTATCATAATCATCATCGTCTTTGTCATCATAATCATCATCATCTTCGTCATCGTCATCATCACTTCTTCCATCATTGCCATAACAACATCTTCACCAGCCTCAACAAAGTTATCACTGTTCTGTAATTATAATGTGGCTTATCATCCTTACATTCATCGTCCTCACGGCTACTAGATTAATCAAATCTTTTTATTTTATTTTATCATTTCTGGAAAATTAAAAATTAGTCCTAAAGTCAATACTACGGGTTTTTTATTTTTATCGTAAAAAATTTTGAGAAAAAAGTTATTTATTTTATTTGTTTAAACTCTCTCTAAAGCACGCAGATACTATTTCTACTATTTCCTCCACTGATTAGAAACATTTGCAACAGCAAGACCTTTCTTATTACAACTTCTTCTTCCATGTAGCAATTTATTTCCAGGCAATGTGGGATAGGGAAGAAACGTTCATTCCACTATCTCCTTCCCTGTTCAATCCCATGTTGATCCGCGCGCGTTTCCAGCAAACATTCATCAAGAAGGACTATTTTAAAATTAATTCTACACCGTGTGTCTGTGTGTGTGTGTTTGTGCGTGTATGCATGTATGTATGTAGTATTTATGTATAAAGTACGTATCATGTGTAAGTATTACGTATGTATTATGTATGTATTATGTGTGTACACAAAAAATCGTTTACAAGCATAATTACAAATACAAACATTCGTACACACACAAACACACACACTCACACACAGATGCACGAACACACATACACATATACACGCAAATACACACACACGCACACAGAAGACAGCATTTTTGTGAAGAGTGATACCAACCTTTAACTAAGAATTAGTATCATTCTATTCGTTCAGACATTGTCGACAAAATGTTTCGTAGCGAGTTTTTCAACTACAAATTATTTTTTAAAGTATTTATCAATGAATATTGCATATTAAAATGAATGGTCGTAGAACAAGAGGACGATGATGACGATAGGTGATAACGACGATGAATGTAATGATAAAGATGACTAAACAACAACGGCTTACTATCTATCCATCAGGAAACGTGATGTCACATGACTAATTTTTTAACATGAAACTTCATTAAGAAAACGTCTTTCAATGAATTTTTTTAAGAATGAGTGGATAAAAATGATCAGAAGACAGGAATTTTTTTTCGAAATTGAAAAATAAATTTTTTTCAATTTAAAACATTATTCCATATTTTTTTTATTTCGTTCTCAAAATTTTCTTTTGTTGACATGTTATGCGGCTGTCTACGTTGTCAATTGAAAAATTAAAACCGGACTAATTAAAATTCTCTTCATCTTAATCACCATCAGCGTTATCATTTTGTCGTCACATTTTATCACCATAAATCTAATCGGTAACACCATCATCATTGCAAATGCGATCATCCCTGTGATTTTTTCACCCATAACGGTCATCTTCATACAGCCTCAAACGATGGTGATCAAGTTAGTTCATCATTTAATTTTTCTCCTAAAATTCAAACCCTGTCAAATGCAGATGAAGTAACAACATGCAAGGCATAGAGCGATGAAAATTGGAAGCAAAATTATGAGTATAGAACTGATAAGATGCATCTAGTGGGGGGTAAAATAAAATAATGTAGAGAAAATATTGGTGAAGACATGCAGGGAAAGTGAAACTGTTAAGTAAGTTTATATGGTAATATGATGAAATACTATGATGAAATGGAAGTATAAAATGAATACATACGGTAATGAGAACAAAAATAATAATTACTAACAGTATAATAGATTGAAAGTTGAGAGATATAAAATATAATATACTATAAAATTAAAGGAAAAATAATAAAGAAAATATAATTGTTGATAATATATTATACGTCTTTATATATATATATATATATATATATATTAAATATATTAATTTTTATTATATATATTATATTATAAGTCTGCTATCATACTAATTAACATATATTAAGGGTGGGCGAGTGTACTTTCAATTCTTACAGATACGGCATTAAAGGGCCTAGGCATTGTTTTGGCATTTTCATTTTAATCAGTTTGTCATCATTAATATCGTTGCTACCATCGTTATCCTAGTCGTATTCATTATCACCAGCAAAATCATCATCTTCCTCATTTTTGTTGTCATCTTCATCATCATCATCATCATCGCAATCATCATCATCGCCATCACTACCATCATCATGATGATGATGAAACATATTCATCATCATCATTATCGTCATCATTACCATCATAACCACTTATCATCACCATCATCGTCGTCATCATGTTAAACAATGAACAAAGCTCAATAGATCGATATTCAAACAGCCAGCCAGCCAGCTGCCTTCATTTTTTTTTTAAATAATAATAATGTTAATATTAAAATGTAATAATAATATCCATAATAATCACAATGAGGACAACTCCACAAAATATTTATTGATAGTTTATTGAGACAAAGTCGAAAATGCAATTAAGGAGGTTCGTACAATTTTATGGAAGTGTTATATTCAGATAAAACATTGAGGTTAATACAACATTTTTTCATAGTGAAGTTGATAATATTAATTAAATAAGTAAGGAATTGAAATGGGGTAAAGGTAGAAATTGACACTTTTACTTTGCAATTATTTTCACAGGCTTGTAATATTAATTTTCTATTTTCACGATGGCCTTTACAAGACATTCATGTCTCATCTGCTCCCCCTTAATCCACATTTTCATTTTCTTAATTCTATAATTTGCAATTTGTGGATTTTGAAAAAACAAATAAATAATAATGAAAATAATATAAATAAAAATTTAATATGTTTAAGATTGATGTAAAATGTAACAGTTACGTACCTATTAAGAGTAAGTAAGATGTGTTTGTACAGCAGCAAGGCATCCATCCAACCTTCCAAACAGCCATTTCACGCAACCACACAAAAAGCTCCTGATTTAGACACGCACAGCCAAGCAAAGTGAATAAAATATTCAAATGTTTTCAACACTCCAGACTGCTTTTCTGCTTGGTCCACATACAAATCACGCTCATACATTATATGTGTGTGTGTGAGTGTGTGTGTATGTGTGTGTGTATGCGTGTATGCGTGCAATGCATAAATAATATTGCTTACGTGTGTCCAACTTTGCACTTCGCAGATCTGCTCGTTACTTCACAGCAACTACTTTCTAGATAACGTCTTCAAAAAGATACGCGCGCAATGGATGGTGTACCCAAAATAGATTTTTAATATACACACAAATATACACACAAATATGCACACAATTAGGCACACAAATATGCACACAAATATGCACATACACTTACAATTCACCACACATAAATAAAAGAATACATGCGAACAACATACCGTGAAAACTCGTTACTCTTGAAAAACTTTTGTATAATTTACATCTACTCATATGCAAACGGACAGAGAAGCAGATAGACAGACATCTATCCACACACGTATATATACATTTGCATGCGCGCACACACACACACCACACACACACACCACACACACGTCCACATCACACACACCACACACACCGCACACACACACACACACACACGAACTAACATTCGTTAACTTTTCTGAGAATCGTGTCGATGTCATCAGCTTGCGTGGATGTCATAAAGTTTAAATTCAGCAAGCTCAAGTTTATTTAAGTGGACGTCTAATTGCGTGTGCGTGTTCAAGTGTGCATGAAAGATGTGTGTGTTTGTGTATGTGTAAATTTACCTTCGTATGTGTGTATTTGTGTGTGTGTATGTGGGAATATACCTACGCATGTGTGTGCATGTGTGCATGAAAGATGTGTGTGTTTGTGTATGTGTAAATTTACCTAAGTATGTTTTCCAAACATTTTATTGACATCTGGGTGTGTCAATACAATGACATGCGTGTGTGTATGTGTGAATGTATTTACGCATGTGTGTGTGTGTGTATGTGTGAATGTACCTACGTATGTGTGTGTGTATTTTTATGTTGTTTTTAGATGATAGCAGCTTCATTATATTTAAATACTTTTATGTTAATTTTTACAAAAATTTTTCACAAAAATATATTACAAATATTTGATGTAATGTGAAAGTGATTATACTTGCGTCCAAATTCAATCGTTTAAAAGTGAACTCATGCGTAAAGTAACAAAAAAATAATATTTTTTGTGTACAATTGTCTGTGAAACACGTGTCCGTCCCTCGACCGTATTGGATGATTGATTACCATGTTGAATTCAATTGTTCGGTGAAAATATTTCGAGTTAGTGTTGTTTGTCGGTGCTGATGTTGCTAGCAAAGTTGGCCTAGCATATATGGGATGTGTGTATGTACTACTTACTACTGTACTGTATGTACTACTTATTACTAATCTTTCTATGCTATCTTTGATTGATTAGTATTGATCATTCTAAATTTTACACCATTTTGTTTTAAGCAATAAGTCGTACAACACTTTACAAATGTGCATACACACCATAAACACACATGCACACACACACACACACACATGCGAACACACACACGCAAACACACACACGCAAACACACACGAACACGCGAACACGCACACAAGAACACACGCACACACTTTAATTATTGCAAATCTTTTAGATGTCATTTTATTAAAATATTAGTTGAAATTAATTTCAAGTCCTTCTAAAAAAGTTACCAAATAACAACATTTACTAATTAATTATAAATTAGTAATGATTGAACACTAATTAATTATTACATATAATATTATGTAATAATTTGAAGTTGAAACTAATATTTTAAAAAAATTTGATTCCATTTATTTTCCATTTTTTGATGGTTGCAAGGCATTAACTGGAGATATGACGTTAGAGATGAAGAAAAAGTTGATGATGATGAAGAAAATGATGATGATGGTGAGGAAGATGATGATGATGAAGAAGATGATGATGAAGATGTTGAAAAAGAAGTTGATGATGATGAAGAATATGAAGATGATGAAGAATATGATGATGATGAAGATGTTGAAGATGAAGTTGATGATGATGAAGAATATGAAGATGATGAAGAATATGATGATGATGAAGATGTTGAAGATGATGATGATGAAGATGAAGATATTGAAGATGACGATGACGAAAAAGATGATGGTGAAGAAAATGATGTAGATGAAGAAGAAGACGATGATGATGACGATGATGAAGAAGAAGACGATGATGATGACGATGATGAAGAAGATGAAAAAGATGAGGATGAAAAAGATGAGGATGAAGAAGATGGAGATGATGATGAAAAAAAAGAAGAAGAGGAAAAAGAAAATAATGATGAGGATGAAGAAGATGGTGATGAAGATGGTGACAAAGATGATGATGATGATGGTGACGGTAGTGACGGTAGTGATGATTTGCAGCAGATGTAATTAGTGTAATGAAAAATTATGATGATTGTGACGATGATTATAGTGATAATGATAGTGATTTTGATTAGATGATGACAATAGTGGTGGAAGAAAATATTTTTAACAACAACAATAACAACAACGACAACAACAACAATAATAACGATGATGATGTGATGATGATGTAATGATGACGACGAAGACGATGATGACGACGATAACAAAAAAAATTGTAATTCAAGTAAAATTAATTTTCATCAATTTAATTAAGAGGGGAACAATTCAATTTGAGAAAAAAAATGTTTTTTATTTCCCATTTGGTAATATATAAAAATGTCTTCAAGTAAACCATTGTTTGCTTATTCATTGTTGTTGTTATTGTTGATGATGCTGATGACGACAACGATGATGATCACCACATTGTTAACTGGGCACGATTATCTTGTTGTTGATAATGATGTAATGGCGTTTTACATTAATTAGAGTAGCATATTATCACCACATCACCACCAACATCATCATCAGTGTTATTTTATTTCCATTTCTCATCATTTTTTCCATCCTAATCATCACCATCACCCTCATCACCACCATTATCATCATTATTTTAAAAATTACAACAAAAAACCTTTTTTTTGTTAATCTACCTATACTTTCACATTTTGTCTCTGCGAATTTACACATAAACGCATGCACACATACATATACACATATACACCCAAGCATACACACACAGCATACATACATACACACACACACATACATACACATATATACACACAAGCATACATACATACACACACACACACATACACGCATACGTAATACATGCACACACACACAAACACACACAACACAAACACACATACACATACAAAACAGGTATGTGGAATGACCCGACAAACGCTGATAGCCAGGATGGCCAGCCCTCTCTAGCCTACAATAATTGTTCAGCCATCAACTACTTCATCTTCACCGAGAGGGATGGTCTTGCATCTACGGACTCAATCCTACGTTCGTGAAACTTATTAACTTGCGCATGATGTGGTGTGACTGTGTTAAATATTCCTGCTGTACACTAACTATATTTGGTTTTTCTGTTTGTTTTGCAGGAATTTTCTGGCTATTTAGTTTGTTTTGCAATAAATCTTTTTTGGTATTTTGTTAATTTTGCAGTATTTTTTTGTTATTTTGTTGCCAGTGTAGAGTTCCTATGCTCTGTTGTTGGTCCAGTTTATAAGGCAATTTCTCCTCAATTTGAAAATTGTTTTTTTAAAAAAATGATTGAATTTTTTTATTAAGTTCTCTCTGTCAGGGCGAAATAATGTCGATTGGATTGCTTAAAAGTAAATTGCTGTTTTATAATGTCAGCAAGTAAAAAAATGATTAAAGTTAATTGTTAAGAAAATGCTGTGAAGTATATCAGAAAATAGGGGCTAAAAACATCGGAAGAGCAATAACAACAAAAACAACAACATTAGTAATCAAAACAAAATCAACCACAACACAACAAAAATAACAACAACCACAACAACAACAGCAACCTCAACAACAATCACAACAACAACCTTAACAACAACTTCAACAAGAATCACAACCTCAACCTCCACAACAACCACAACAACAACCTCAACAACAATCACAACAACAACCTTAACAACAACTTCAACAAGAATCACAACCTCAATCTCCACAACAACAACAACAACAAAAACAACAACGACAGCAACGACAATAGCTGCAACAACAAAACCACAGCAAAATTTTTTTTTTGTTCTACTCTCCAAAAACCAGCCTCTGACGAATGCAGTGACGTCAAAACGCCAATGCATCAAATTTCAATTAAAAAAATATTGAAGATTTTGAAATATCTCCGTTTAAGAGTAAAAATGCAGAATAAGAAAATAAAAAATGTATGAAAAATTATGAATAAAAAATAAAACTAAAAAAAATAATTTTTTTTCACGTTTTAAAACATCAATCAGAACAAAACAAATGAAACAATAGCAGACATTACGTCTCACATTACAAGCACATTATCATTAGAAACATCATTACGGCATCCTTCACATTAGTTGCATCTTTGTTACAACAACAACAAAACAACAACAACATCAATAGCAGCAGCAGCAACAACAACAACAAAATCATCAACAACAACATCAACATCAACAAAATCAACAACAACAACATCATCAACATTAAAACAACTGCATGACCTACTGCAAAAACATGAATACAACATCAACAACAATACAAACACTACACGTTTGCTGAAGCATTTAACAGGACAGAAGTAATCATGATGATGATGGCGACGACGATGATGATGAAGAAGAGGAAGAAGAAAAAGGAAAAAGAAAATGATGATAACAAAAAAGAAGAAGAAGATGACGAGGAGGAAGAAGATGATGATGATGCCAATGATAATGAAGATAACGATGATAGTAGCCGTATAGCTATCAGAAGTACAGCAGCTAAAGATCATGATGTTCGTTGCGTCTGCCCAGACACGATGGTGACGTTAATGTGACGTCATCTGACTTCTTTTTTTGTTTGCCAATGAGATTAAATTTCTGCAATGGTGGTTAAGTACGGACACTTAATAGTACAATGATACTTAATAGTACAATGATACTTGATAGTACAATGATACTTAATAGCACAATGATACTTAATAGTACAATGATATTTGGTTGTATTTTGCCGTCGGCATGTGTTTCGCAGAAGAATTAGTGAGAATGTGCATTCATCCACGCGATGTTAATTGTTTCTTGACTGCCTGCTGTTGTTCTTATTCACGCATTTGTTTTATATATTTGTTTTGGTTGTTGTTGTTATTTTTGTTTACTGTTGAAGATGTTGTTATTTACATATGTTGCATTGTTGTAGAAGGTGTTTGTTGTTGTTGTTGTTTTTATTATTATTATTATTATTTTTAGTTGCTGTTGTTGTTACTGTGGTTGTTGATGCTGTTCGTATTTGTCGCAGCGGGTGATTGTTGTTGCGATGAATATTTGTTAATTTCATTAAATTTTTGTCGATTTGCTATTTGCGTTTGCGGGTAGTTTTTGTAATTTAGTTGTCCGAAATTGTCGCCTCTGTTTTGTGTTCGATTTGTCCTTAGCTAAATATAACCAAATGCCTTTAATTTTTCTAATTATCTATTTGTATGTCATTTTATGTTAGTTAAAGAGTTCTTAAATATTGGATGAGTCTAAATGAAATGAAAATTTTCTATACGTTACGAAGATGGATTAGTTGTTAATGTGACTTGTTTCTTTTAAAATGCTTACATTTGCTGAGATTAGTTGACGTGATTGCACTGTTATTTGATGTGTTTTTTTGATGTATTTAGCCTAATTTAGATTAATTTAGTTATTAATATTTAGGTTTTAATTTTTTGACTGGTTAATGTTTGTTTAAGTTTTTTTTATTTTGTTATTGAAGGTGTTTATTGAAGATAGTTTTACCAAAATAATAATTTGATTAACCCTTTGTTTTTAATATGTTTAATAACTCTTATATTACATTCGCGTGATTACCTACTTTGTTGTAATTGTTAATTACATTTTTTTAAAATGTACTTGTCAAACTTTTATTAAAAAAGATAAAAAAGATGAAATATAGGCCATGATTTATTTGTAGAGATCACTTTATACATTTTAACATCTCAAATAGGTTACTACATTAAAACTATTCAGTGTCTTGGCGTTATTTAGAATCTTTGAATTATTCAATGTCTTTGCGTTATTTAGAACCTTTGAATTATTCAGTGTTTTCGGATTGTTTAGTTTCTAAAGTTTTTTAGAATCTTTAGTTCTTCCCATTTAAAAAATTACTCAGTATAAACTCGGTCAATTTCAGCATCGTTAAATTTTTTAGTATCTTTAATATTGTCGAGTATCTTTAACATTTTCAGTGTCTTTGAATCATTCAGTATCTTTTTATTATTGAGTATTTCTAATTTATTCATCGTCTTTAAATTATTCAGTATCTTTAATTTATTCTGTGTCTTTGAATCACTCAGTATCTTTTTATTATTCAGTATTTCTAATTTATTCAGCGTCTTTAAATTATTTAGTACCTTTAATTTATTCAATGTCTTTGAATTATTCAGTGTCTTCAATTTATTCAGCGTCATTGAATTATTCAGTGTCTTTGAGGAAAGCCATCTTGTTTCCTCTCGGCTGCTTCATCATGCTGATGGTTGGACATGCGCTCTGCCTCTACACGATCTTCACCTTCCACATCCGTTGTAGGGTCAAGTTCTTCGTATACATCGGCACGATGCACGCGGTATCTGGTTAGTTTCCTTTTTTTATGTGGTTTAGGGTGTTTTAGTGAGACGAAAAACTGTTGGCTGGCTGAAAAATGGGTTAAGTTGTGATTGTTTACTTATTTGTCTATCTATGGTGATATGAACTGTGCATATTTATTATCATACTGGCTCATTATTGTTGTATTATATTATATTACAGTTAAGTTTGGAGCCAGGGTTAGTTATTAAGCTGTTGTTTAATAAAAAAAATTGTCTATTTTTACTTGAGGTCACCTTGTGAAAATTTTATAAATATGTTCTTGAAATTCAAATATCAATTTAATTGTTTGTAGCGGTCTAGTTTAGTAAGCTGCTGCGAGTTTGTTATTTGGAAGTTTAACAAAAATCGGCGAAACCTTTTTTGTTCGACCAGTCTAACTAGTTGCAATCATTTTTATACAGTGGACAAAAAATTTTTTGTTGATGTGATGGTGTGAATTAAAGTGGTTACAGTTCTGGAAACAGATTTAAAACATGCTGTTGTGTGAGCCTCCAGGACGAATTCCTACTTCTCATTCGGATATCTATTATTAGCTTCTATCAATTATTTTCCAATGTCAAGCATGAAATATTTTTAAAAATAAAAATGAAACAAAAAAACAAACCAACGTGAGCAAAAGAAGACATAATATCAATAATCCAATTTGGAAGGAAGCATCTTTTACAAGGCAGTAAAAATATCGAGAAGAGAGTAGGAGGAATGCATGTGGGCGTGTACATCAACAAGGGCTTATGGACATACAACATGCAAACATGCATCCACATACATTCATATACATACACCACAAACATACATTCACATACATAGATTCACAAACACATATTCACAGCCATGCATTCGCAGCGTCATAGAGTTAGCTCAGTTAGTAGAAGTGCTACGTCTCGAGCTGCTATCACGGGATGGCATGGTTCGAATGCTGCCTGTTCAAAACTCGACCATCATATGTGTATGATTGGAAGCTTGGCGTGCCTACGTAATGTGTATGTGTGTCGTGTGATGTAGGTAGTACAGCCTTTGTGGCACGGTGGATTAATTAAGAGCATGTAAGCATGTAAGATGAACAATAAAAAACAGACATTTAAAAGTAAGACCCTCTGATATGCAGTTATTAAAGAATTCTGCAGAACTGCTTGCGTTGTTCATCTGGTACGATAACTTTTCGAGATAACGAACAATTCTTTAAAATATTCATTTAATTTAATTGTATTGAAAAGAAATTGATGTTCTTAATTCAGGTTGAAAATAAAAAATATTTACAAAGAAACGAATTAACATGTTGTCAACATATTTTTGAAAACGCATAAAAAACATTAAAATGAAAACACAGACATCACTACCAACGCTAACATGACCAAAAGCAACAGCGTTATTCAGACGACAACATCATTGCAAATGTAAACAAAATCTAACATAAAAAAATCTAAGAAAAACTTTCATTGTTTAATTCGGCTTGGATTTCTCTTTCGAAGTTTCACAAAATTTTCAAATCAAAAAGAATTTTAAGTTTTTGAGTTTTTTTGCTGTCGCTTCGGTGATGTTGTTTGGTTTCTTATTTTTCAATATTTTTTAACATCTCATTTCATGGTTTGATGGAAGTTTTTGACGGTCTGATCCTCTTTTATCTTATCTCATTTTTTTTTAACTAAAATATTTTTTGACGAAAAATGTCACGAAATGAAACATCTGAAAATTATAATGCTATTAAAATTTGCAGGGTTTCCTTCTGTTTGCTGCGAAATAATAGTTTGTATTGTATACACATGCATCTAAACTTTCACACATGCGCAAGCATATTTTGTGACATTTTTCAAACACATACATACAGGCACATATGCCTTGCACATACAAGGACACACACATACACACACACAAACACACACACACAACAACACTCAAGACATACATATCGAATACATGTGAATACGTGAATACATATAGAGAAATAATAACAAAAAGGCGCATATAACAATGTACTTGCATTTTAATACTGAAATGTTAGTCTGCAGGAAAAAATTCTCACACAAACATTTGTCAGATTCTGATTTTTTAAAGAATAATAATATAAAAAAGCATATACAATTTACAAACATACACACACACTACACGTGAGCGCACGGACACTCATACTTAACTTGTCATCAGGTACACTTATAATGACACACAAACACACGCAAACACACACATACACATTTACACACAACACAGACACACAAATCCACACACAAGGTCTGGTCCTTTTCATCGGCATCATCATCTATATAGCGGCCATCACGGACGAGGCAGCCAACAGATCGAAGACGGAACTGAACGAGGAGTTTCCCATCTTCGTCTTCCACTACGGACCTCCCCTCAAACTCCTCATCACCACCTTCTTTAGTGCCGAAATCGCTGGCGTCATGTCCGTCCAGTTTTACTTCACACTTCGCAGGAAAGCTTCACGAACCGGTAATGTATTTATTTGTTCTACGCAGATTTAAAAATTATCATTTGCTAAAATGTTAATTTTTAAGTTGCTGCTGCCTACTGGTTTGCATTTGTAAAGCTAACAAAAATTTTTTTATCAACTATTGAATTTGTAATCATCAATTTAGTTGAACAATTTTGAATCGAAAAGTTAAATTTACAGAAAATGAAAACAAGAATGAAGAGACGCCACGACAACAACAGCAGCAGCAACAAAAACAACAGCAGCAACAACCTCAACAGTCGCAACAGCAGATGTTTAGTTGTACAAAATTTCGTGAACGTTGTTCAAGTTGTTGTCGAACTTGTCATAAGAACAAACGTCTCCACGGCTCCGTTTTACGTGCGCAGGTCAGTGAAAAAGTTTCAAAGCGTCTGTGCAACCACGTTGAAGTTCTTCCCAACCTCATCCACAACATCAATAAAAATAACACCAACCATGTTTGTAGTAGAAGCATTGAAAACTTTTTTGGCGCAAACAGAATTCTTACCGTGCCGGCAAATATTGATAGAAAATTTGACACACGTGAACATCTAATTGATCAGGAACGAGTGGTGAGTGCAAGAGGAGAAAATCTAAAACTGGATCCATCTTCCAACGACCTTCATGTAGATGAAAACATCAACAAAGCCATCAACATCATCAACAACATTAGTAGCATTAACAACATTAGCCACAACATTCACAATAACGCTAACACGAAATTCAACAACAACATTAACAACAAATTCAGCAGATACAACATTAACAACAATGTTGACAACGCCGATAGCAACAACATTTGTGGCGCAGCTGAAAGCTATGATATTAACCATGGCGGCAACATCTACAAGAACTTACAAAAACAAGTCAACTCCAAATGCAACACACTCCCACATTTACTATCGCCATCATCGATAACGCAGAACCTTTCGTCAATATCAACTCATATGACGTCATCGTCACGTCACATTGCACCATCCTCATCATCAGATCATCTGGCACCATCGTCACATTTCATGTCGTCAACATTCTCAACACCATCATCATCATCTGTTCGATTTCTTGACGTGCCAGTGAGTAGAACGGAGTTGGTCACCGATGCAGAATCTCAATTTTCAACGTTTCAGAATGAGATTTCTGCTAATTACCAACAGACTCAACAGCAAACATACCAACCAACACATCAACCAACACACCAACCAACACACCAATCAACACACCAACCAATACACCAACCAACACACCAACCAACACATCAACAAACACACCAAAAAACGGCAACACAATCAGATGATGACAACCAGATTTTATTAAAATTACTACAAAATGTGATAAACTCACAGCCTCATAAGCAGGAGCAAAATACAAAATTTCAAGAACATCTATTTAGCCTCTTGCAACAATGTTGTCAAGATCAACAACAACAACAAACACAATTATTGCACGCCCAACAACATCAGCAACAATATTACAACGAAACATATGAAAAAGGGACAACAGTCAAACAAGACAATCAGGTAAAAAACTTAAAACATCTTTTACAGCCGCAACAACTGCAACTTCTCCAACGACAACTGCATCAACCACTACCGCAGCTCTTTAATTATCAACAACAACACCGGCCACAACATGAACAACATCTTTCATTTAAATCTAATAATCAACAGTTAAACGTGTCAAACAATGACATCACCAGCATTAAAAATGACGTCATCAACAACAGCAACAACAAAATCCACGTCAACAGCGTACAGCCCTTAATGGCTTTCAACAGCAATTTCATTGCAACCAACATCAATAACATTAACAGTATGACATCCACCAATCGAACTCTCAGCAAAAGTGACACTAACTCCAACAATTTAGATACGAATTTAAGTAAAAATAACGTCAACAGGATGAAAAGTATTGGGGATATTGGGCTTGAATCCAAGAAGACGTTTGTATGAATGAATGAATTCATTCATAATGGATTCATTCACGTATGAATAACTTCATTCATTTTTTGTGTTAATTAAAGTTGGAGTAGGTTGGAGATTTTGCCGAGTTCGGAATTTTTTGAGAGACCCGAGTCGGAGTCGGATATTTTTTATCTGACTCCACAGATTAATGTTTTCGTCTATGTGCATTTTGATGGTGACTGACTGCATCACTGTGTGTTACTGCTTTCTGTTGCACAACTTTGTAACTTTATAACTTGTTAAGTTCATGAATGTAGGTTAACACATTGATCAACATTAACGTAGATTTTCCACTAGTTTCGTTCATATGTAAAGAAATGAATTCAACGTATATTTTAATCTTACTTATTTATGATTTTATTTAAAAGTAAACTATATTTATAATCAAAATAGTTTTGTTTGTTGATATATTTGTACATGTGACAGTGTAAACGGTTAGTTAGCCGATTATTCATTTGGAAGGTTGTTTATTGAGACGAGCAAACAAATTCTTTATTCCAAGCGTTACGCATCACTTTTCGTCTGCTTAAATAACCGCTATTGAATACGCACACTTTTGGAAAAAAAATAATTGTCTCTACTTGTTTAGTAAAAGTCAATATAAGGTACAATTGAGCCGGTCATCCCTATATATACTGTTGTTAAAACTTAAACCCACTTACGTAACGATGTATCAGAGTAATTTTTTATTTCTGGTTGACTGCATGCACTCAATACAAATCACGTACAGCGTTTGTTGAAGTTTTGCTACTTAAACTTATCTCTTTTTTTAGAAATTTTTTGACATTTCTGTTTAGAAGATGAAATCAAATTGTAAAAGTTAATCATTTCGTTTGTATGCTAACAAAAAAATCAATCAAACACGAAATTGGGCAATCATCATCTTAATCATCCTCCATTTCAACAAAACAATGTTTGAAATCTTACAAGACAACAACGGACAAATGTGTCCAAGATCAACAAATGACCACTGGTCAGTAAATAGATGACTTTCATAACTTAACCATTAGCACAAATTTCTCAAAGTTTTCGAATGTTTCATAGTGTTGACAACGTTTCCATAGGATCTAGTCTTTTATTTAGTATAGTGTATTTTTATTAATAAAATATTATTATTCACATGAAATTTTAGTTACAAATTAAGATTGAGATAAAAATTTATCACTTTTTATATAACTGCAAAATCTTCACGGCAAATTGACCGGCCATGATTCATTAATTTTAAGCTTTACCATTAAAATTGCAGGTACTCCAAGAGGCAGCCTAAATCACTCACCTGTTTATCCAATTTTTTGGTTGATGTTTACAATGTAAATGTCTGTGTTAATAAAGTTTTTTTATGCCATAATTTTACAAAAATGTAATTTTTAAACTTTGTGTGTAACTTTTGTCACAATATATATTTTACAACTATATAATTACAACCAATGATTATTTTAACATTGCGTTGTTATTATTATATTCTTTTATAACGTAAAACCATTGAATCGTTCGACCATACCTCATCGATGACTGATTGTAATGTACATACATTTGATACCCTTAAGGTACAAACGTATTTCATAAACATGATGCAGTATATATAATAAATGATCATCAATCCACTTGTCCATCCACGCTATCGTCACCGTAGGGACCGACCTAGAGGGGAGTAGAGGGCTGAAACTTTTGTCCCTCTCTCAATAATAATTTATTTTGTGGGATTGAACCTGTATTTTGCCACCCTAAATTTATTTTAATTGCAATTTTTAAAAAATATTTAATAAATCTTCTGAACAAAATATAATTTTATTGTATTATCACCAAAAATAAGTAAAAAAATATGATAGGTTAGACCTCCACAATTTTTTAATTTTTGCAGAAAAATTTACATTGAATGAAATGTTGTTGTTGTTTTCCAGCTTTACGGTGCATCAGCTACGGGGCAATGGTGTGCCCTGCTTCGATTCAGAAAAGTCCTACTTATTAATTTTGTTTCTCTTTCTTTTCTTTGTTTTTGTTCTTGCCACTCGAAGCATAATTTCTGGCTTGAATTTGATTCTGACGTGACAGCCCAATTCTTTAAGAAAAATTATCATCTGATTATCCCGAGTTTTAAAATTTTCGCTTATCTCGCTATGTCCAGAATGCATGGTTCTTTTATCTTTAGTGTTTTCACATTTAAATACATGTGAGATAGTCAGGTTGTCCCTACAGTGTTCAAACATAGGAGGCTCTGTTTTTGTTGTTAAATAGTTGTGCGTCAAATTAGAGTGATCCAACAGAATGTTGTATAATTTGCTAAAAGTAAAGCGATTGCCACGAATTCTGTTTTCAATTTTTTCAATATCAGTATAAATTTGATGGAGATGGGTTTTAGTTCCATTTCATTTATTTCGCCACTCTGAGTAAAGAAATTTATTTATTTTAGGCTTCAGGTCGGTGTGAGACATTGGGATGTCCTTTATTGGATCGGTGTGCGCTTCTGATGCCAATTCACCGGCAATTTTGTTACCTGGTGTTCCGATGTGGTTTTCCGATAATTTTGTCTCAAATGCACTGATCGTGACCGCCAACTTACTTCATCATTTCGTGCCATCTTTTTTTCATTTCCATTTTTTTAAATTAAAAAAATGCACTATTTTTTATAAAGAAAAATGTTAAATGATGGTTAATTAACAATATTTTTATAATTAAAGTGAACTATTTTTGTGTCTAAATTTCAAAACTTTAATGATGTACTGTACATAGGTTCATCCATTTATCAGTCCCTCACTAGGGTGTAACTGCATTATTTTATAGACATTTTTCAATTGTTTGTTCATTTACTAATATACTCAAATTTCAGTATAAACAAAAACCAAACACACACACAAACAAACATACAAACACGCACGCACAAACACACACACACACACAAGTTTGTAACCTTAACATTGTGCCATATTCTTCGTCACATTTATATCCCATTAAATTAATCAATCTTATAATTATTAAAATTATGATAATTTTATTATTATTTATGATAAATATGTGCATATTTTATGTATTCAATGACATAAATTTATTAATTATATTAAATTTTGTCAAATTAAATCTTGAAATAATTGTTAAGAAACGATTTTTTCAAATGATTGTCGAATCATTTTTCATTCTAATTCTAGTAGTTATCCAATAAAATAAATAACTCGTTAAATAATCTTGAAATTTATAAAAAATAAATTTATTTACAACAATAATATTGAATTTATATAGAAAAACTATAATGAATAAACAAATAAATAAGTATAAAAACAAAATCAATAATGTATTTACATAAAAATGGAGCCAAAAACTTTTCATAAGAATTTGATAATTTTAAAGCAGAAAATAAACTCAATAATTTAACAATTATTTGCTTATGTACTTCAACTCAACACTTTTGCTTTTTTGTTTTTGAAAATATTTTTATACATTTTATTTGTGTTTTCAATTTTGTTGAAAAATAGAAAAATAAAGAATATAAAAACAAAAAAAAACTGTATAATGCAATAAAAATTAAAAAGAAAGCAGCGTAGCAGCAGACGAGTGTGTGTGTATGTGAGTGTGTGTTGTGTGTGTGCCTACATAATGCATAATTAAGGTGGACATGAAAATTTCTGAAAAGAATTGAAAAAAAAATCAAAATTTTACTAGAGTTGTGAAATGACGTATGTTGGTTTTGTTTGCCGTTGTTGTTGTTGATGGTTTTCTGTTTATTTTTATGTCATTGTTCATTGAGTTGTTGTTGATGTCATTATCTCTATTGTTTTTGTCGTTAATGTTTTTTCTGAAAAATTCATCATTGATGCTATTGATGCTATGGAAAATAAATTTATCATGTAAAAAAAATTGTGAAATCTGGCGTTGCCCATGCGCTCATATCTACTTTGGTTCAACCAAATGTATTTTTATTAACTTTTGCCAAAATAAAACAAATAAAATATAAATAATAATATAGATAAGAATAAAGTAAAAATTACAAAAGAATAAAAAAAATCAATGAAATATGAAATGCCAACAAAAGAATGATCATTTAGACTTAACCCCCACATCTAGATGAAAAATAAACTTCTCCCCATCGTTAATCACCCTGCCAAGGAAGTGGCTGCTGATGACTCAACATCAACCAAGCATCCACTCCACTCCAAGATGCCGTCAAACAAGCATCCACTCCACTCCACTCCAAGATGCCGGCAAACTCCGGTCAGGAGTCTTCACTGACAATCAAATCGGAAAACTTGCTTTTGACCCAAACCCTGAATAAAGTCCGGCGGTTGATCCTTCTCAGTTTTCAAAGTGGGTTTATTTTTACGAAACAAAGGAAAGACGGATACTGTCCCGATGTTGATCGTTTTCAAGCGGTAGACGATGCGGACCTTGAAATCTTTGGGGGTGGAGCCAGAATTTTGGAAATGTTTAATAATTGTGAAATTTGATGGAGGGGCAGGGGCGTCATTTCAGATTTTGGTTGGTGGGGGCGAACTTATGTGGTCTATGACTTAGCATGTAACATATATATATATATATATATATATATATATATATATATATATATATATATATATATATATATATATATATATATATATGTATGTATGTATATTCTATAAATTCTACCGAATGTTTGGCGTTAATATGTGTGTAGTTCGTTTTTTCGATTTTTCACACAAAAGTTTTTTGGCGAACGTTTATTTTATTAAAATTCAAAATAAACTTATTTTTCAAATTCGTGCTGCAAATAAGGACATATTTCGATTCCGAATGAATCATCATCAGTGCTCCTTGCTGTATATATAGGGAAATATTGACTTTTCAAGATGAACTTTGACGTTGTAAAAAATAACTTTGGTGTTGTAAAATTGAACTTTGATGCGAATTAGGTGTCAGGTTTCTTAATTGGCTGGTCATCTTCATCGGTCTCCTTTTCTTCATCGATAGCATCATATTCTTCTTTGTCACTATATGCTAGTTTTTATTACTTCTTTGTTTTCGTTGTTGGTTAAGCGCCGGGTTGAAAGTTGAGATTGTCATTTTTTGTTGTATATTTATATTTGGTTTATTGATGTCAATTAAGACTGCTTCTGCAATTTTAAGATGCGTGTAGTTGCTGTTCTGGTATATTACTTTGGTGTTGCTGTCGAGGATTTCACGGCTAATTGTGATTGAGTGTGTTGAGTCCAAATGAGATTTGATAGCACCACTCTGTTTATGCATCGTAAGCCTTCTAGTCAGTGAGGTAGTAGTAATCCCGATATATGAGTCATGTTGACGTGCACAGCCGTCAAAGGGGCAATTAAATTCATATATCACGTGATTACGTTTTAACTCAGAGTTATCTCTAGGACTGCAGTTGTTTTTCAGTATTAGGTGAGACGTCTTTTTATTGTTGTAATAAATTCGGAGTTTAACTTTACTATTTGGGTTGGTGTGACATTTTTATTGATGATATGTTTAAGAATAACTTCATCTACCTTGTATGTTGTTGACATGTGATTTCTGTAATACAAGATGATGTCGTTATCTTGATTGTTGGTACTAGGAAGGTTATTGCTGTGTAGTTATTTGCCTTTAACAATCTTTTCAATAGAGTAAGTCTTATATCCATTGTTTACAAGCAGGTTAGTGACTCTCTAATTCAGCGTCGCGATTTTCAATATCGGAAGAGTGTGTGAATGCCCGGTTCACAAATGATTTTATTGTGCTGTCTTTAAATTGTTCAGTGCATTCACTTTGTCCATTCAAACAAATTCCTGTATTCGTTTCTTTGACATAGACCGCGGTTTTGAATCGTTCTTCGCCACGGGTGACCAACACATCGAGGAAAGGTAAACGTTGTTCCTTTTCACTTTCAATGGTAAATCTAAGTTTTGATTCCTCCCTTGGTTTCCCCCAAGGTTCCCCCCTTGGCGTCCTATTTGCCAGTTTTTACCTAGGACAGCTGGAGAATGAAACATTCAAAAACAATGCAAATTTAAAACCAAATATCTACGCCAGATACGTGGATGATATCTTTGTCTCCTATAACGATCCTGAACAAATCACCCAACTTCTTGGTACCTTAAACAAATCAAAACTTAGATCGAATAATTCTCCGATCTACCAAACTTAATTTGATAATGCTATTAACAAAATTCCTATTTACAGAAGATGTCATTATCTACATGTATGCATGCATATAGTACTATTTCGACTACCTAGTCTCGTCAGTGCAACATTATAATAAATTTTACATTTTTAAAGTTTTTAAAATTTCAAAATTTTTAAAGTTTTAAAATTATTAAATTATATATCCTATATATATGCTTTTTACAAAGAATTTAAAATTAACACTTTTATAATTTATAAGTATAATTTTTTTCTTTGGTAATTCATTTCCAGCTGACATCTTTCTACAATATAATCTAAACTTTTTATAAAATTTATTACAATATCCAGAAAAAATAGTTATTGTTACTTGACTTACCAGCTTGATGATTTAAAATATTTTTTATATCATTGATAATTAATTTAATTTAATCATTTATTATTGATTAGTAGTTTAATCAAATTTATTAACGAAACTGAAACAATTTGTATTCCAGCTAAATCAAAATAACATTAATAACAGCGAACGCGACAGTTAATATGGCAACAACACAACGGTTTTTTTTAAACAGAACATGAATTATTGTAGGAACAAATGAAATAAATTGTATAGCGCTTGACATTTAAAAACTCAAAAAGCACAATATTTTGTATATATAATTATAATAAATTATATAATTTTATATAATTATTTTATAGTGTTTGCAATTTAGAATTTTGATTTCTTGGGGGGCAATTGGGGGGCAATTGCCCCCCTGCCTCCCCCCAAATGACGCCTCTGGGTGTAATCTCAAATTATTTTGAATTCTCTCGGAAAAATTTAAACTTTTTACTATATATTTATATTAGTTCTTTTATCAACAATTTTTATAAAATTTTCAATTTGATTTCACCGCGATGTCGATGATGATGATTGTGACCTGACTGATTAAAAGCATCAATGACAATTTTTAAAATAGGATGGAGAGTTTGTTATATTGGGATATTCGTATAAAAAGCGAGCAAAATTTTAATATAAAAGCGATTATAAATCTGCGCATATTGGCTCAGCTTGGCTTGGCTCGGTTTGGCTTGGCTCGGCTTGGAATCGGATGTTAAGCATGGTGTGGTCTGAAACTATTTTGAATTCTCCCAGAAAAATTTGAACTGCGTGCGTACATATATAGCACTGATTACTATTGCTTTTATAATGAATTTATATATATTATAAAGTAACTAGAATCCAAGTATACAAATATTTAATAAGATTATATTTATATAAAAAGCAATATAGCAGATTTAACCAGCCAATCAGAAAGTTTCAAGGGCGTCAATTTAGTACGGTTAGCATTGTGGTTAAAACTGTATAATAGTGTAGTACATACTTAAAATAAGTTTTTTACTGATGTGATTGATTGAAATGATGAGAATATATGGTTGAAACGAGTATAAATAGGAGCTGAGACAACATGAAAATCAGATCAGGCATTCTGCCTCGTTTGAAGCAGTCTGTCTGATCTCATTTATTTTATTTTTATATTATTTTTATTTATTTTATTATATAGAGTTATATAGAGTTTGCATGTCTGTGGTTTGTGTGTTTGTATGTTGTATTTTTATTATATTTTAGGTTGGTTCTATAGCGGTTGCTCATACATACATACATACATCATGTTTGTTTGTGTGGTAGTATTTTATGTTCTGTTCTACTCTTTTTTCTCTTTCTTCATGAGTTTTGAGTTAAGTTAATGAAACATAGGTAGGTGAGATTAAAAATTAATTTATTATATAGGTAGGCTAGGGTATAAGGTAGTTTAGTTACATAGATAGGTTAGGGACTTCTATTCTTTTACTCTACTCGGTGGTGTGTTTTTTGTTTTGTTTTATTTTGTTTTGTTTCACACCATACATATAACAGGTACGCGGTGGTTTCTGGTTTTAGTGGAATTTTTATTGATTGAATGTGGTAGTATGCATGGTGATATAGAGTTATATAGAGTTATATAGAGTTATATAGAGTTATATAGAGTTATATAGAGTTATATAGAGTTATATAGAGTTATATAGAGTTATATAGAGTTATATAGAGTTATATAGAGTTATATAGAGTTATATAGAGTTATATAGAGTTATATAGAGTTATATAGAGTTATATAGAGTTATATAGAGTTATATAGAGTTATATAGAGTTATATAGAGTTATATAGAGTTATATAGAGTTATATAGAGTTATATAGAGTTATATAGAGTTATATAGAGTTATATAGAGTTATATAGAGTTATATAGAGTTATATAGAGTTATATAGAGTTATATAGAGTTATATAGAGTTATATAGAGTTATATAGAGTTATATAGAGTTATATAGAGTTATATAGAGTTATATAGAGTTATATAGAGTTATATAGAGTTATATAGAGTTATATAGAGTTATATAGAGTTATATAGAGTTATATAGAGTTATATAGAGTTATATAGAGTTATATAGAGTTATATAGAGTTATATAGAGTTATATAGAGTTATATAGAGTTATATAGAGTTATATAGAGTTATATAGAGTTATATAGAGTTATATAGAGTTATATAGAGTTATATAGAGTTATATAGAGTTATATAGAGTTATATAGAGTTATATAGAGTTATATAGAGTTATATAGAGTTATATAGAGTTATATAGAGCATAAATCCTATATAGATACCTTTCTTTGAGTTTCTTTTCTTTGCCGACCGGTCGATTTCTTTGCGTTTCTCTATTTTCATTTTAATTAATTAAATAAGATTTTTCCATTCATTTAGGTTCATTCAGGTTCATTCATCCAGGTTGAAGCTTCCAGAGGAGTTCATCGTGGATGATCAGAATGGTTTTGAACGTTCGTTCATTCAGTGGCAAAAAATGCACGCCTTGCTGGGGTTCGTTTTACGGTTTCTTTGCGGTTCCTTTTTTGCCAGTTGGCTGGCTTTTCTGGCTGGCGGGTTTCACCGCGGCTCGTTTCTCTATTTTCATTTAAATTAATTAAATAAATGAGATTTTTTCATATTATTCATTTCATTCAGGTTGAAGCTTCCAGAGGAGTTCATCAGCGAAGATGTCAGGCTACGTTGATTCATTCAGTGGCAAAGAATACACGCCTGGCTGGGATACGTTTTATTTTCTTTTCTCTGTAATTTAACATTAAGTAAGAATGCTCACACGCACACACAATTACATTAAGTAGCTATATAGGTAGGTTAGATAGGCATAATTTTAATTGTAGGTAGGATATATAGGAAGCATCCAACACTAATGTATTTGAATAGGTAGGCGCGTAAGTTTATCGTTTCTATTTTTTTCTTGCACCCACATTACACGCATCAGCGTATTACACACATACACAAATACATACATAAACACATATGTTAGTATTTGAGAGTAATTTTATTTTCATTACACATTCTAATTTATTATAACTAAGGTTGAGAGTAATTTTATTTCATAGGTAGTTAAGGGCAATAATTTAATTCTAGGAACAATCTTGTAATGTAAATTAAAACGCTGTAAGTGTATCGATAGGTAGATTAATTTTAAGTTCTACATTATTATTATTATGTTGGAGCCCAAGGCATTACGTAGGTGGTGGGGTGGGTGCCGAAAGGCCAATGAATTGGGCTCTTGAGTTTTGTAATTTTAGGTAAGCTAGTGCCGTAATGTAATGAATAGGCAAGTTAAGGCTACGTTGTAACATACTCATTAATAGATTTAGGGTTTAAGTTTTATATTATTATTACTAAGTTGGAGCCCAAGGCATTACGTAGGTGGTGGGTTGGGTGCCGATTGGCAAATGAATTGGGCTCTTGAGTTTTGTAATTTTAGGTAAGCTAGGGCTTAATTGTATTGAATAGGTAAGTTGAGGGTACGATAGCCGAAAGACTCTGAATTTCGAAGTCTGATGTCAGAGGTAAGCCTTGGTGGCCAGTGGTGAACCGGCAATGGTTTACTATCCGGACGGCAATGGTTTACCATCTGCACTGTAATGATTTACTATGCGGCAGGGCCATAGTCTACTACCCGCACGGCTTCCGGACGGCAAATGGTTTACTATCCGCACGGCAATAGTCTACTATCCGCACGGCAATGGTTTTCTATCCGGTGCCCTGGCTGTCGGTGAACCTCTGTGCAAGGAGGGAGAATGAAGGGGGACTTTCGACTATCGTACCATTAACAATTTAATATAGATAAGGTAATTGAATAGGTAGATAGGATTATTTTTATTAAGCAATTTGAGATGCAGGCACCGCTAAGCTTTCTGATGAGAATCTTCTCTTTATCTTTCTCCATTCCACGGGCTGTGTTTCTCGGGGGACTTGCACCAGTTTTGGAGGACAACGTAGGAACCGAACCGCATTCAACATTCTGCCTTTGTCGAATGGACGACGGTAAGTTTTTTTTTTACATTTTACTCTTTGTTATTTTAAAATACTATTTTTCCATTATTTTCATTTTAAAATTTTTGCTTTTCAGATTCTAACATTCATTTACTACTACGCTAATAAAAAAATTTTATCTACAGAATGATGAGAGGTGGGCAGAGGTGGGAGTCAGCACGTTTCCGATGGTGGTCTCATGATGATTTACATTTGATGATGGTGGTGTAGGAAGAATCAGCTCGTTGGCTGTTCGACTGACACTCTGAAGTTCGGATGACATCTTGTGTGCCGACCAGATGATGGTGGTCGGTGCAACGGAGTACAGTAACGACGATTTTTGAAGTAAGGTTTAGTTTCGTCTTTTAATTTTTCTCATTTATTCGTTCGTTCGTTCGTTCGTTCATTCATTCATTCATTCATTTTATCACTCAATCTTTCAAATTATTTTTCCATTAATTAATTATTATTAATCATTGAATCATTTGATTGATTACTTAATTAATTAATTCATTCACTCAGCCATTCAACATTCTGCCTTTGTCGAATAGACGAAAGTAAGGTTTTTTTACATTTTACTCTCTTTATTATTTTAAAATATTATTTAATTGCCACTATTTTTATTTTATAATTTTTTTCTTCTAAGATTCTAACATTCATTTACTGCTACGCTAATAAAAAAATTTGTCTACAGAATGCTGAGAGGCGGGTTGTGGTGGGCGTCAGCACGTTTCAGATGATGGTCTCATGATGATCGTTCCGATGACAATTCGAAGATGACAATAAGGAGTGTCTGGAGAGTACACGCGCACACATATTTACGCACATACATCAATACAACACACACATACACAACATCCATTCATTCGGTGTCGTTGTTATGTTTCTCTTCAACTTTCTATTATCTTTACCGGACTTAATTTAATTCATAGGTAAGTTAGGGATTGAGATGAGTTGAACAATCGTAGGTAAGCTAGGGCTTAACATTAGTTAAAAAGTTTCAAGTAAAATAAAAACGCTAAAATATGTTAAATAAAATACCTGAAACATGTAAAATTTCTAAAACGTAGAAATACAAATTTGTAGGTAAGTGAGTTGAGTTAATGATTATAAGCTAGGGCCCTGAGAGTAATTTAATTGTAGGTAGGTGACTGACTACTATTCTTGCGACTTCTAACTAGTTTTGTGGGATGTGTTTGTTTTCGCTTCACAACAGCACACCAACAAAACAAACTACATTTCATTCTCGTCGTCGCCTTAAATTTTACCTTTTTGAACAATCTTTTTAATAATTTATTTATTTATTTATTAAACGTTGACTGGTTTCTAGTTTTTTTTAAAATTTGGTTATATAATTTTTAGATAATTCTTGATTTACTTAGTATATATGCATGTATAAATAATTTCTGTTTGGTATGTTGATTTAGTCATTATGAACTGTTCTTACTAAATGTTATTGTTACTTGAATCATTCTCCGAGAACTACTATGGAGTGTGTATAATAATAATAATGGATAATAATTATTATTTATCGGTTGATATTTTGTTATATTTGTTTGTTTAAAATACGAATTTTTAAAAAAATTGACTTTTTTAAAATTTTAATTAACCGTCACTTTTTATTTTTGATTGAATTCAAATAAAAACAACAAATGTGTTTTTTTTTCTTTATTAAAATCTCGAAATTGTTTGTGGATCTGTATGGTTAAGTGTTTGTTCGAGTTTGAACAAGCCTTGCAAATATTTTTCAATAAAATAAAATGTAATAAAATATATAAAAATTATTTGAAACCTTTGTTAATTATTTTGGTATGGTTTATTTAGTAATTTAATGAGATACTGCTTTTAAAAAAAAATGTTACGACGGGAGGGGGCAAGATAATTAGGTTGGCAACCTTAATTTTGTTTATCATGTCAAACTTTGGTCGATTTTCTACATAAATCCACCACGGACAATGCCATCCCTATTACATTATACTACCTGTTATTATTGATGCTATTGTTGTTGACGCCAGTGTTATAAGTGATTTTGGGTTGTGATTTTGGTTGCTGGTACGTTTGTTGTATTAAATAGTATTAGCGCGTCGTACAATAAACTGCGAAAATGTGCATGTATTAACACACGAGTGTGTTCTGCATATGCGTGCGTGTGTTGTTGCTTGTATATGTGTGTTTTTTAGTCGTTACATACTAATATTTACATAGGTGTGTCTATAATTTTGCACGTATATGTGTATGCTTATATATGTGTGTAAATATATGTACTAACTTGCGTTATTTGTGATTACACGTGTGAGTGCGTTCTTGTGTGAGCGTGTGTGTTTCATATGCACGTGTGCGTGTAGGTGCAACTTGTGCAATGCGAATGTACAAGACGACAAGAGTCTTATAAAGTTGTATTGAACCTCGAACCCAACAACGTTCCATCGACGTCTGCTGTGGCGAACATCAATCACTCAGCGTCTCCTCGCAAACATTGGACGTGTCTTTTATGAAACTGATGTCAGACACTTTTTTTGTTTGTTTGAGTGCAAATATTTTAAATTTGTATGTTAATAAATGTTTATATTCATTCACACAACGTGTAATAGACGACTAAGAGGTGTTTGTATGCATGGCTGGAACTGAAACAGAAAGCTATTGGATCATTGAGTGGAGAGCTAGCTCTGTTTGTTCCAGAAAATATACCGGACACAATTTTTTATGAGTCCAACTATAATAAGAAGTATAAAAACACCAGTTCGGAAGAATAAATATTTAAATGATTTTCAAGGAAATAATACGCGCAAAAACAAATGGGATAAACACTTATATTAACGATTTTCAATTCATTACAAACAACAATATATATAAAAATAAATGAATCAATCAATTAAATAATTAATTAAATAATTAAAGTATTAATTATTTAATTAAAGATGAATTAATAAGATAATGATGCTAAGCATAAAAAAGTGACCGAGGCATGAAACATTGATAACTTGCACAACAGCACGACACTAATCATTCATTCATTCACTCATTCATTAGATTTTAGGACATTACTTATCTTAGCAAGCAAAAGATTCAACAACAAAGTTCTATAAATTAATTTAATAAAATGATTCTAACAATTTTAAATTTCTGGCAGAGATCGACAAATAGTGGACCAACTATTTGGCCGAAGCCAAAAGCTGAATACCAAAAAATTTGCAATTTTTGAAAAAAACAGAACAGTAGGTGAATTGTATTTATCCAACAATTCATTACCGAGATAATAATTAATCCCTTGTTTAAATTCAGTTCTTAGTATCTATGATGACCAATTTTAATTTCTCACTAATAATAATTAATACTTATTGCCCTGGAATCCAAAAAAGTGATGGTTAACGAAAATTGCAACATTCGTTATTTGGCCTGAAAATGGCCGAATGTCAAACGCCAGACGGAATATTTGCTGCGTCTATAACTTTTGGCTTATGAAACAGCTACAAATTACATTACAAGCATAGTGAGCACTTACACACAATCATATACACACATTCATACACATACACAGAAAACAAACAAACAAGGACAAATATTTTCAAAAATATTTTTTTCATTTTATTTTAACATTTCTTTGAGATGTGATGAACTTAGAAGATTTGATTGAAACTGTATGTTAAAAGAAGACATAATAACAACCAATGAATGATCTTCCTACAACGTAATTGACATGTGTGATGAAATTCCAGGGAGAAATCTCTTCACCCATGTCAATTACTTGAGTGAACATTGCATACAACATAATAAACAACACCTGAAATGATATTGATTGACGATTTGACGTTTTTGCATTTAAGAAGAGCGGTGGATGATGTAAACATGGGTTGGCGTAAAACTGGTGCAAAAATATAAAGTACATCAGTTAAAATATATGAACAAGCCAGCTTTACATGAAGAATCTACCTTTCAGCAATACAACCGAACGACATTAAAATCCACAACTGCTTTTCAACTCGGGCCCTCCAACACTGAACATCAATCTTAAATCTCTTCTTTACTGTTCATTGCCAGGTACAACTTGGAAACAGACTTGTGCACTTGCGCGCTGTTTTCAGACCTGCAAAAATTAACCAGCAACAAAAGAATTGAGACGGCCAAGACGATCAAGGCGCTGATGATGAGTGCGGGCAGCAAACGTTCCACATTGACGACACACTGTTTCGTCTTATAATCAAGTCTGTACATGGGCTTGCAAGTTATGGTTGGCGCTGAGGCTGTCGTCTGCTGGGAGGCAGTTTGGTTGGCGGTGTTGTTGCCATTCGGTGGTCTTGTGCTGTTGAGCGTGGTGGGAAGTTGAAACTGTGTGGTGTTTTTGTTGGTGGAGTTGCCAGACGCGTCAATCAAGAAATCTGGTGGTGGTTGTTGTTTGGATGTTACGTTTATGATGAAGAGCGATTCATCCATGTTAAGATTAGTAGTGAGTCGTTTCTTGAAAGTGACCAGCCCGTTACGAGTCCATTCATCCTCCTTTGATGGACATCTTGAGACCTGGGGACATCTTGAAAGGACCAGCAAGTTGCTCGTCAGGTTGTAACGCTGCAGTCAATTAGTGTTGAAATCGGTGCTAACTCAAGTTAATAATAATAATAATAATAACAATAATAATAATAATAATAAATAATAATAATAAATTAATGCAACTCTATAATCATCAACATCATGCTCATCACGAGTAGCATTCGTATTACTATCGCTCACACCTCACTTATATTCCTGATCGGTTATACTTGATACAATTCCATTCACTCGCAATCAGCCATTCATTTTTGATTATTTTGTAGAATGTTCTATGTTACGTTTGATTCAACAGGTCAAGAAACAGGAAATTATATGAAAGAAAGTTAGAATGATTTGAAAAGAACTTTAAATAAAAGTTGAAGATGAATAAATAACGAAAAAAAAGAAGAAAAAACACACAACCTACTAACCACAAATTGAAATTGATTGTTCACTTTCACGAGAAAATTTTCGACGATGCCATTTTCTCTGACACTCAGCAAACAATCGTAACGGCCTGGTTCGTTGATTGTAATGTAACAAAGAATGATGTGAGTGAGTGAGTAAGTGAATGAGTGAGTAAGTGAATGAGTGAGTAAGTGAATGAGTGAGTAAGTGAATGAGTGAGTTAAATCTGTTAGAAATCAGTCAAAAAGCGAACATGAACTGTTTGGATGCAATGGAAGTTATGTGACACAAACAGCGTACATGAACACACGCTAAACGACGCATCACACACAAAGCATGTGCTAGGTGGGAATCTTTTGATCGTATTCGAACCTGGTCACTTAGGCACGGCGAAACAGTAACAGGTGACCTTAACCACCAGGCCATCAAGCCGTCCAACTAAAAATTATTAATGATAACTTGAAAATTATTCCCTCGCCTGGCGTTTGACACACACGTGCGGCACATAGCGATTGAAAGGCTGGACCAGTCACTCCTAGCCAGTACGTCATTATATCAGCCAATAAAAAATTGAAACAGAAGACAAATGACATCCATCTTTACATTTATTATCAGTACTTTATTTATACCAACACACACTCACCATTCGGAGTGGGTAGTAGAACGCTCCGAGGTTCGCAGGATTTGATGAACATCGAACTATTTTCAGTGTTGATAGCCGCGTCACAAATGTTGACGCCTTTGAAGAAGACAGATGAGGTAATGTTTCCGACCAAGTTGGTGAGGTCACAAAGTGGTTCCTTCGTTGGCTGAGAGCTGTTCAATGGCGGGTCTTCAAAGAATGTTTCAGTAATTATTAATTATAATTAAGGAAATTATTAATTATAATTAAGGAGTAGAATAAATTTCAATAAGATCTGCTTAGTCATTTATTAAAAGATTTTTAAGTTTCAAATGATTTCTTTTTGAAACTTCCCGTATTCAACATTTCTACCACAGTTTCATCACACGTGTAGATGAAAAATAAAGTAAAAATTTGTGTGATGCAGAATTATGTTTAAATAACATTGTATTGGTATGTAACAACTTGTAAAAATGATGCGCCAGAGTGCACTTCAATGATGCCAATCCGCGTTCAACATTTCCAAAACTCAAACCATCCGTCAACAGCAATTATTATCTAACATGATTATATTATGGAAATAAACTGACGGTGACAACAACATTTAAAAGATTGCTGACAAGTGTGTGTGTGTGTGCGTGTGTATGTTTGTGTGCGTGTATGTGTGTGCGTGTATGTGTGTGTGTGCAATTGTACAATTGCAAAAAATGAGTGCATGTGTAAACGTTAAACGATTTCTGAACGATGTGTGTGCTGGAAAATTATGTTTTGTTTATTAAAACTTTGCGTTTAAAAATTAGGCAACATTTTGACTTTTCGTCTGTCAGAATCTGATTTTTTTAAAATAAACAAATAAATTTTGTTAAACAGAAAAACAACGAAACGATCTAAAAAAAATCTCGAATTCAAATGACAGGAACAAAAACAAACAAAACTATTAAACAACTGTAGTGAAAAATTTGAGGTGAATGAAATCAGGAAGATGCAGACATGAAACAGGGGAGCGTTCGACAATAAATTTGTAGCGGCGGAAAATTTTAGTAGGGCATTAATTATTGATGGAGCTTCATTATAAAACTCTCTCTGTTAATCGTGTGTGCCTCTACGTTAGCGACGTTTGAATCGATGAGTTAAAAATAATAATTAGTTGTTTAACAATATCATGCAGTTAGGCAAATTAAAAGTTTGCGCATTATTAAAAAAATATATAAAACAGTTTTCTGAAAGAATTTAAATTAACTTTTGTTGAGCATCCATATTGTTTTGCAGTGCTGAAGAACGTCACATTCCATCTTCATGATCATCATGCAATCGTATCCAGCTATCGAAATGTGTGTACGTTTGTATGTGTACGTATGTGCATATGTGTATGTGCACATGTGTGTATGTGTGTGCAAGTGTACGCGCTTGTTCAGCTTCAACTTATTCAAGTGCGTCTACATGTGCCTGTGTACATAGCCATAGCCATAAGCGTGTCAGTCAGTTTTTCTGCAAGTAATGGTGTAACAGTATATAGAATGCTTGATGAGCTGATATTTTTCGGTGACCTTTTGATAGCCTCACCACAATTTCTTGTTTTTAAACTCACTTCATTGCTATTTCATTACGATATGTGATACGGCATACGATAGATATATATTATAAGTGGCATCACTAACGCAATGTGGAATATATTAATTAGTATAATGTTAGACTGACTTTTTTTCGTTGAAGCCTAATTTTTATCGGTCGTTTGTAGTTTGTAACAGCATTCAACGAAACAACAGCCACAACTGATCAACTCAGTAAACATTACCACAGTCGACAAGTAGGGCAACAACGGGACGAATGACGCGTCATTTGCGCAAGTGGTCATGATATAATATGCAGGTTTGCGAGTTAGCTCAGGCTGGAATTTCGACATGTTCAGCGTTGCGCAGAGATGGGAAACAAACCAAACTCAAAACTTGCTCAAGACGAAGCTAGAACTTTAAAATTACTACCAGGTAGGTACGAACGAACAACAAACTCAAACTTTAAAATCACTATGTACCAATTCGAACTATAGAATTACGACAAAGATGTTCACATCTTTTGACCCAAACGTCAAAAAAATTAGAAAGTTCTAAAATAAAAAATGCAGTCCTGTACTCGCTTAGGCTGCCATCATGCTCTCTCAACTCTCAACTCATTTGTCATTTTATTTTCAGTTTTAACGTTTTTTGTATTTGTAAAACTGAAAAATACTGTTGTTAAATCAACCGTTGCGTTGAATCTTTATAACTCAGTTTTGCTATTGCGCAGTTTCTTAAAGTTAAAAACCAAACCCGATTCGTATAGTAATGTCAAACCGGACCAAATAGGATCCGAACTTTAGGTCTTACTAAACACGAAACTTTAAAAATAACGTTCGATTTCTATCTCTGCGCGCGTTGTCTTGTGTGCTGACCTGGTTCAAATGCCGTCTGTCCAAAGATAAAGATTGTCAAACGAAATAGGAGCATGCATGTACGCGAGTGTCTACCTTAAGTGCACAGAAGTTTAATCTGTCGCCTAATTGGCAAAAAACAATTTTTCAAGCCAATTTTGCTTCTGTCAGAACTGCAAAATGAGAAATAAAACAAACACCAATTAGGAGGACAACGAACCACCGTCAATTGCACCATCAAAACTTGGCACTCAGCAACTAACAGATGGGGAATATGGAAGCAGTTGCAGTCCATTCGCTGAGGAGGAGTTTGTTGCCATCTGACGAAACAATCACCTTGGAACATCTGTTGGGAACCAGTTCACCGGCTGGTTTAATTCTTGTCACTAAGTAATAGATCTGTTTGTCTCGGTGTAGACTCACGCAGTTTGTATAATCTGTTGTTCAATTGGATATCGGTAAATGTGATAATTGTGACAAAAAATGGGATAAGAATAGCTACAACATGTAATTGGTGTTAAACCGTCATTAAGATTATTCTCAGTGTTACCAATTTAACTACCTCGCTTTGTTTTAATTGTCACAATCGTTTACAACCAGTCCATAATTTTTATATAAAAAATTTCATACTCACCAATTTTAGCGCGAAAAGAATCGACTTTAATGAGGTTGTTGAGAATGTTCACACAGCTAATAATTACTTGAGAGCTCGTGTTGGCACATAACGATGACAACATCCAAACAGCTATCACGAATATCTGTCAATCATATTAATATTTACTTCCAACATTTTATTAATTGTCGTTAATTTTAGAGACAAGAAAATATTTACATGATAGAGCAAAATGCCCCGTTCTCAACAGCTACACTAACTTTGTATTGAGTCTTCATATTTACTTTGTTGCAAACAAGGAAAAAATTTTAATTTGAAAAAGTTGAAATATTGTGCAATTTGCTGCTCCGTTTGATAAATTTTATCTCCAGACATTCATGTAATAATGTTTTTCCAGTGAAACATGCTTGTTGTATTTAAGGTGTGTTAGTTGTTAGTACATGTAGTATATACTGCAATAAATGTGATGCGCTCTAATTAAAATAAATATTTTTACAAGATTATTTTAAATAGAATTAAAACAATGTAATAAAGTTGTTTTCGATAAATTTGATGCACAAAAGTAAATGTCAAGCGCTACGAAAGTTGTTACCTTTATTCTAAATTCTAGGACTAAAAGACATAGACCGAAATGGTCTGTTTACTTGTTTTCAACAAAACTTTTTAATTAGTTTAAAAATATTTTATTTTTTATCTTGAACGATGGCCAACGATAATGTGAGTGTCATTTTTTTTATTGAATTTTTGTTGAACGTTTTATTAATTTTATAACTCGGTTCTAATGCAAAAGATATCATGATGTGTGTTAGACTGTTAGGTGTTAGTTAGAGGAATGAGTGCCCATGGATAGGAAAGTTAAGAAGGGTCAGGCAGGCTTTATGCCATGGTTATGCACCTTTAGTTTATAATATTTAGTAGTTAGACGAGACTTTAGGAAAACGTCTGTATACGAGTCAGTTTTATCCACTATGAGACCCAAGGGTAAGTTGTAATCGTAATGTATGTGTAATACTGTAGTAATGAAATGTAATAGTAATAATAACTGTAGCAATAATAACTGCAGTAATAGTAAAACTGTAGTAATAAGTAATGTAAACGATGTTATTCAAATTTTTTAATTAATTAATAGTAATACTAAACTAATGTAAGTAATTAATTGTAAGGTGAATTTTAAAAAAGAAAATATAAAATAAATAAAAAAATATCTTAGTCTATAAAGGAGTTAAAAAAAGTAAGGAAAGGAACTTCATTTTATTTTAAAATTTCATAACCTACCTATGCCTATGATGCCAAGCTATGTTGTGATCTATTTTATTATATTTATCTCAAAGATTTGTTGTGTAAGTTTAGTAGTAAAATGCTACAAGAGCATATACCTGACACCTGCTTTCTTCATCTTTCGCTTGTCAGTATCACTTGTTTAGATTACTCACTGGTCGATTAGTAATGTGAATGTCTGTGAATGACTCAACTCTCAACTGGCAGTGACAGCCTAATAGTGATAGCACGATAGATAGGTAGGTGGGTAGGTAGGTAGGTAGGTAGGTAGGTAGGTAGATATAGGAGTCAAAAGAGCTGAAGTTATTTAATTGTAGTGTTTGAATTTTATTATTAAATTACAAATCTAACCAACTCCCCTCAATTAATCAGTTTTGAACTTCCTTTTAATGATTTTCAAGTTGTTGTAAGTGAATGAATATAGTTGTTCGTTGTGGTAACGAAATTACTAGAATATTATTGTAAGGAAATAGACAAGGCAAATTTCTTTAGTTCACATCTAACAGATTTAATTATTCAATGATGAAATCACAAAACGCCTTAAGTTGACTGTGAGAGTAGTGAATATTTAAATTATTGCCAGTAAATTGTGTGCTTGACTTCACTAAAAGATATCTGAAGAACTAAGGACCGTAAAGTGATTCAAGACCACAGAAATTGTTAATTGATTTTGTCATCTTCATAATTTCATATTTGTATCTACCGTTGTGATATCTTAATGTTTGTATCATTGTATCATCTTCATAATTTCATATTTGTATCTACCGTTATGCATACATCTACTCGTAGATGGAAGTTAACGAAGGTTGCCGGGTTCCTGTCAGACTGAAAAATGGAGACTGGCGTTAGTGATTGTTTTTTTTTGTTCTTTTTTGCTGCTAATGTGTGGCTATTGTGTTTGGTGCTATAGAGGTTAGCACTGCCACTGGTGCTGCCATTGTTATTGCTTGCGGCATTGTGGCTGCTTTTGTTGCTGTCTCTTGTTATATTTCTTCAATGTTTATATGTATATTATATACAACTTCTTTTTTTCTTTTATTTATAAAGTTGGGTTTGATTTTTTTTGTTCAAAAGTACTTCAATTGCACGGATAATTTATTTGTATCTGTATACATTATTTATTTACCTGACTTTAAAACATTCTAATTGATGTTTACATATATTAATTAATATCTACCTTTAATTTTTTTTTCTTTAAATTTTTTACAAATGTTACAATTTTGATTGTGTAGGCTTTCTTATGATAATGAAAAGTACAATGGGATGATGCCACAAAAATAATTGTTGATCAAATAATAAGTATAGATAGCTAAACCATGCTTTATACATATAATATTTAATATATATTTTTATATTTATTTGTAATTATGTTTAACATTACTTTATAATTTAATTTACAATTTCCAATAAAAATCTTTCGAACACAGATTATGCAGAAATATTGAGCAAGAAGGAGCAGGGTGGAACTACATTGTACTATGTTCACTTTGAAGACTGTTGGTGTCTTATCATAAATTTCTTTTACATATATATATATACTTATTGCTGATATGTGTGTGTGTATCTGTTTGTGTGTATATGTATGTGTGTATTTGTTTGTGTGTATGTATAGGTTTTGTGTTGTTTGTGTGTGTATTTGTGTGTATGTGTATATCTTGTGTTGTGTGTTTGCGTGTATTTGTTTGTGTGTATATGTGTGTGTGTCTATGTTTGTGTGTGTCTATGTGTGTGTTTTGGGTGTGTTTGACCTTGTATGTATGTGTTTTGTTGTTGGTTAGATCATATGCATTTTGCTGATTTTTAATGTTTTTGTTGACAGCATTTTTTCACAGTTTTTTACTTGTGTTTGTTTAGTAAGGTAGAATGTGTCAGTTGCTTTTATTGTTATAATGAATTATTGTACCTTGCAACTGTAACTCTCAATTATTCAGTTAAGCTATTACCATTATGACAGATAAGGATATCTGTGTTGTGTTTGATGAGTGACTACAATGTGAATTTATAAAAGAAAGTTATCTATGAATGGCTATAATATGATTTTATAAACACAAATTAATTATTGGATAGTATTGACTAGTTCATGCAGTAATAACGATAATTAAATTAATAATTATAATGGTTTTTTATTATGTTTATTGTAATTATTGTAATATACAAATGATCACCGTGCACTGAACAGTCAACAAGAGATTAGACGATTGGATATCAACGGATAGGATGGACCTCTCTAGAATCGAGTCCAGTAAGAAAGATCTCAAAACTCCATTGAAACTGACCAATGGTTCCAGACAGTCCACACCAGAGAGAGAGATGGTGAGTATCTTTGAGGGGTTTTTCAGTTTTATATTGCTTCAAGGGATGTGATAATTTTCTCTATAGTGTTGTCGGCTAACTTTTTCCGGATGATTGTCTTATAGATTTTTAACCGGCACTCTTAATCGTAGATTGTAACAGAAATCATTGTCTTCTGTTTGGGTATTTTCTTTTACAATTCTCTTTTTAGCATTTGAACACAGTTATTGCAACTTCAGTGCCAGGCACCTTAACCATTCTACTATCTTGTCACCAAGTTGACTCATAAGACTTTCCAAAATTTACCCATTTAATAGGAGTTGAATATTAAGATAGGTTATCCATTGTTCAGTCTCTTAACCATTCCAATAACCTTATTACTTTTTGGATTGCATCATCTTGTGTCGACTTAATTAACCCTTTTTTCTATGGTTTTTGTCATGATGAATTGAAGTGACCGATATTTTTTGCGATCGTAATGGTTTTTATGGGCACAGAGAATTGAAAGATTTTAATATTTTCATCTTATTTGTGATTAATACTTATTGCTGTTTCACTTTTCAATGTTTCTAACCAACCAGCATCAAACCTTTTTACAGAAAAATTATTTTCATTCAACATCAACCCCACCAATCAGCATACATTAATTTCATTGCTACTGATAGAACGGCACTCAAAAGAAACAGCCAGCCATTGGTAGGAAGAGGAAGACGTTTGGTGAAGACATTGCCGTAAGTATCTGATGAGAAGTTCTATGTGTGAGTCATACATACATACATACATACATACATACATACATACATACATCCACCATATGAATATAGATGTTAGAATCGAACGTAATATAGATAAATTGATACTTTATTTGACCTGATATCCATTGTATAAATATAAATATGAGAATAAAACAGATACTTTGATACTTTGACATACTCGATAGTCACTATATGAATATAAATATGAGAACCAAACATAGTTACTTTAATATACTTGATATTTACTATGTGGATATAAAAATGAAATGTCTCCCATTCTGACATATTACCATAGGATACCACTTTTTCTAATGACCTACCGAGACCTCAGTCCTCTCCGAGTATCAAGGTTTGTGTTGTGTCATTAGGCTATGCTATCTATTCTAATTTAGGATATCATTGTGTGGATATCATTGTGTGGATATCATTGTGTGGATATCATTATGTGGATATCATTGTGTGGATATCATTATGTGGGTATCACTGTGTGGGTATGATTGTGTGGGTATCATTGCGTGGGTATGATTGTGTGGATATAATTGTAAGGATATCATTTTTTTAAATTTTAAAAGCATTAGCATCATTCAACAACAGCAAGCAACTCTAAAACAACTCCATCAACACCAACAACACAACTTTTTTTACTTTGTATATTAACAGGCATTCGAAGCAAACCAAAATCAAGTATTCTGAGTTTATTTGTATTTATTTATTCTTTTTTTATTTTTTTTTTGTTTTTCATACAGTTCTGACAAACACAGAACTGCTCATATATCATTCCTTCATTTAAACTTAAGCGCCATAAGAGGCTGTACTTTCTACATATACGTAAGCACTGCATTATACGTGCATGGCGTTGAATTTCGGACAGGCAGTATTCGAACCAGGACATCGCCTAACTGTTATTATTATTATACGTTAGTAATTAAATTGATTGTTGGTGACTGCAGGACTCGCAAGATGTGCCTGACCAGAAAATACCAAGACAGACTGGTTTGTGATTTGTAGTCATTTTTATTTACAAATTTATTAATAATTTTATTAATTATTATTAGTTATAATTAATAACACACAATATACGTAATTACACTACTCCTTTACACAATTACATTACACCTTTACACAATTACATTACGCCTTTACACAATTACATTACGCCTTTACACAATTACATTACACCTTTACACAATTACATCACACCTTTACACAATTACATTACGTCTTTACACAATTACATTACGCCTTTACACAATTACATTACACCTTTACACAATTACATTACGCCTTTACACTATTACATTACACCTTTACACAATTACATTACGCCTTTACACAATTACATTACGCCTTTACACAATTACATTACGCCTTTACGTAATTACATTACACCTTTACTTAATTACATTTCATCTGCATGTAATTACATTACTCATTACATTACGTGATGACGCAGGGAGCATGGTGGCCCATCACGATGACATCGTCACACGCATGAAGAACATCGAACTCATTGAGATTGGGAGGCACCAGATCAAGCCCTGGTACTTTTCTCCCTACCCCCAAGTAAGGGGGAATGTATGATGGTGGTGGTCGTGGTGTCGTGGTGGTTTGGCGGTTGTTGCAATGATGGTGGCGACGATGGTGATTGTAATGATGATAGTAATGTGGTGATGAAAAACTGTGGTGGTAATGAAAGTTTTGAATTAATATTATTTATAATTTATTTATTGCTTATAATTAATTTATAACCATTTTTCCTTTTACTTAACCATTTATTCATACATTCATTTGTTACTTATATTTATATATTATTCATTTATTATTTTTCATATTATATTTGTTATTTTATTCAATATTTTTTTTAATTTAATAGTTATTTTTTGTTTATTTATTTATTCAAACGTTTGCAGGAAATGACGACACTGCCGGTCATCTACATCTGCGAGTTCTGTCTCAAATACATCAAGAGCCCCAAATGTTTGGAAAGACATCTGGTCAGTTAGTCAGCCAGTTAGTCAGTCACAGCTAGTAAGTTAGCAAGCTAGTTAGCTAGTTAGTAAGTAGTTAGTTAGTTAGCTAGCTAGCTAGTTAGTTAGTTAGTCAGTCAGTCAGTTAGTCAGTCAGTTAGTTAGTCTGTTAGTCAGTCAGTTTAGTCAGTCAGTCACAGTCAGTCAGTTAAATAGCTAACTAGTTAGTTAGTTGGACTATAGAAAATTACGCTACTTATTCATTTTAATATTAACATACGTACTGTGTAAGCTGTCACCTCTGAGTAATTTTCAGAGAAATAATTAAGAATTAAGAGAGAAATAATATTATTAATTTAATAAAATAATTTAATTATAATTATATTAATGTATGATAAATTATTTGCGAATAGGCCAAGTGTCAAGCAAACCATCCTCCAGGCAATGAGATCTACAGGAAGAACAATATTTCATTTTTCGAGATTGATGGTCGTAAGAATAAGGTTCCTAGTTTTTTTCTTCAACAGATTTATATTTGTGTTTTTGTTTTGGTAATATTTTCATTATTGTTGTTGAACGTTTTGTGTAGTTGTGTGTATGAGATTTAGGAATGTGTTGGGATTGTGTTTACTGTTGTCTGCTGTGGTGGATGGAGTGTAAGTTTTTTTGCTAAATTCAATTAAATCTTCTTTTGATTTTTTTTAAAATTTGCATTTAATTTTCATCCAGTTCATTCTCAATCGTTTCGCTTATTTTGAATTTTTTTTAAATGACATTGTTAGAATAGTATTTATTTCGATCTAGACAGACCAGACACTCACAAAGCATTATCATTTCAATCTTTGCAAACGCAAAGCAAACACAAAACTTATTAAATTATTATTATTATACAGACATATGCCCAGAACTTATGCCTGCTAGCCAAACTGTTTCTGGACCACAAGACCTTGTACTATGACACAGACCCCTTCCTCTTCTACATCATGTGTGAGATTGATGACATGGGCTATCATATTGTTGGCTACTTTTCAAAGGTTCGCTTCATTCCTGTCTTAATTTTATACTTCACTTGATTACGTTTTATTCAGATGTTGTATTTTATTCAAAACTTTAGTTTTTTTTTAATTTTTTATGAAAAATCTTGTTGAATTGTTTTTTTTTTTGAGAAATTGCTTAGTTTTATTATTCATTCAAATATTGCTTATCAAGTTCAAATCTGGAAAAAAATGTTATTTAATGTTTTATGGGAATTCTTTCATTTGCTGCAGGAAAAAGAATCAACGGAAGATTACAATGTAGCTTGCATTCTGACACTGCCTCCATTCCAGAGGAAAGGATACGGAAAGCTTCTTATTGAATTCAGTTAATATGTTTTACATTTACTTTTTTATTTTCATCATAGTTAGTCATAGTTATTTTTATATGTTAATTTTGCTTATTTTTTAATAAAGGTTTATCATTGGATAGATGTATACATTAAATGTTTATGAGAATTGAAACGTTTTAGAAATTTTCACAATATTCATGGATAGAATTAGATTGATGTTTAGCGTTGTGATTAGGGTTATTGACACAAATTGTATTTTACGTCAATGACCAACCAGGTTATGAGCTATCAAAAATTGAGGGACGAACAGGCTCTCCCGAGAAGCCATTGTCAGACCTCGGGCTCCTCTCTTACAGAAGTTACTGGTCGCAAACGATCATGGAGATCCTGCTGAACCTGAAGCCATCAGAACCTGGCGAACATCCCATGATCACCACCAAGTCTGATTGATCTTTTTTTGTTCAATCGCATGCATATGTTTTTCTCCTAAAATGTTTACCGGAATAAGAATTTTAGTTTTAGTGTAAATAAACTTCAATAGTTTTCAGAGGGATTCGTTCATTAATCTTTTTTCAGCGTTTTAAGTGGTTGAATCGCAGAAAATTTATTTAACAGATTTCACTCTTTTTAGTTAATGATTCACTCAATTTCAGAGAATATGCACAAATTAAAAATGTTATAATAACTAACAAATATAATGGTTGTTGCAATACTGTTTCGAAACAATAGTGACATTTCTGAGATGACGAGCATAAAGAAGGATGACGTCATATCGACCCTGCAGCACCTCAACCTCATCAACTACTACAAAGGCCAGTACATCGTGACCATTACTAATGAGGCTCTCGAAGCGCACACAAAGGCGGCTAAGAAACGAACGATACGAATTGATCCCAAATGTTTGCATTGGCAACCAAAAGATTGGAATAAAAGAGGAAAGTGGTAGCTAGTCGGTTGGCAGACTGGCCGTTCGCGATTTAACAGTTTTGGGATTTTTAGTTTAATTATTTTATTTATGTATGTAATTTGTTCAGTTAATTGCTAACTGGTTGAACAATTTTTATTTCATTTTAGTTAGTCTGACAATGTTTTAATTTAGTGATATTGTTGTAGATATGATAGGATTAATCTGAAGACAGTCGCCTGTTGGCTCTACCATTCTAGTCATTGCAACTAGCTGAATTCTTTGATTGCTAGGTTTCAAAAATATAATCTACTGTAAATACAATAAATATACAGTACAAATATCGAATTGTGTTACCTGTTCAATTTACTATCTGTTCAATGTTCCAGACTGGTTCAAACTGCGTTCACGCGCCAATAAGTCATAAATTGGGTGAGTGGGTGGGTTGGTGTTCTAGTGATGGATATTTATTCATGGTTCTAGGATTCTGTAAAGCGGAGGTTGTAGAAGTGAAATAAGGCTTGTAGGCGATCAAAACTAAGAACATGAAAGATAAAACCGGAGGTAAGATAAGAAATTTTAGTGTATAAACGTTCAGTTGGCGTGAAGGGATTTTTGAGGAGTATATAAGGAAAAAATAAATTTTTTCGGGGATATTAATTTAGACCATTTTTCCAATTAGCATACTATTCGCAATAATCGATACGTTAATAAAAATCAAGAATGTGAAGGCGAAGAGCACTCAATGAAACAAAGCAGAGGAATTGAGCTATAGTACAACCTAGACAAATACACATTTAATATATATATATATATATATATATATATATATATAAACATATTTAATATACGTTTAAATGCTGGAAGGACACCATATTTTTACAGTAATGTATAAATTCTACCAAATTGTTAACATTAATCAATTTGAAGTTTTTCTTTTCAATTTTCCTTACTAGAATTTTCTGGAAATTGTTCAATTTGTTGTAAATAGAATTATCTAAGTTTATCATAAAAATTCAATGAAACTGTTATCGAAATTCATCATGCAGATAAGGCCTTATTTCGAATTTTTCATAAATCGTCAGTGCAGGTTTGGTTTAATATATTTATATTTAATATACGTATATACGTAAACCGTTTAAAGAGAAACGTTTGCAACATTATATTAATTCGTTTTCTAACTATAGAACTTGAAAAACACATTGGATCAATATTTGCATTATATTTGGGGGTCACTATGTGAAATATAATCATAATGTGCCGTCAAAGCCATGGATATCTTATATATACGCATGGTCAAAAGCTGCTCTTCTCTGGAATAGAAAGAGTACAATTGAGCAACTCCAGTTTCATTATTTCAGGGATAAACTTATATATATATATATATATTATTTAAAATATTGATAAAACATACATTACATACATTTTTAGTTAATTGTATCTTATAAAACTGTTTAAAATCGAAAAACTGTTTAAAAGTGAATTTCAATAGTCTTGACGTTTTCATAACTTTGATCAACTTTGATCCGTTTAATAAGTCTGTCGTCAGTTTCGTATATATAAATGTTGATTTATCGTCGCGTCAGGAGTTAGTGCAACTCGGCACAAACTTTGCAGGTTGATTTATTGTCATTCACTGGCTTCTAATTTATTTATGATCACTGATGCGTGCGTTCGCTACTGTTGTAATTTTGTTCTTAAAGAATTAGTTATTAATTTATTAAAAACCAACCACTTACTACACTACATTCATTTCATAAGAAATTCTTCTGCTTTTGCTCTGTCTGGAAAAGTTTGCATCGTTTGAAATGGCTGACAAGGCGTCTGAGCAACTTGAAAGTTTCAAGCAGAAAAAGGTTGGAAAAAATTTTTCAAAATTATTATAAAATTTATACTTAATTATTTTATTTTATTATATAAATATAAAATAAAATAATCAAATTAATAATCAAATAAATAAATTATATTACTAAGTAAAAAATAAAAATAAATAAATCAAAGTAATGGTAATCATTAAGACACTTACTTAATTTAAGAGTAAAGTAAAGTAAAATATAAAATAATATATAAATTATAAAATAAATAAATGATTTATTATATTTTTCTATAAGAAAATTTGACTAATCTAAGCTTCTTATGCTGCTATAATGTTTTATACCCAACTAAATAATATTATTTTTAAATTTTTTTATTAAATTGGAGATCTTTTGTATTATAAAACATTGCCAGGTCTGTTGACTATACAACTAAGGCTACTTGTTCAATTTTCTGATTTACAACATTATGTTATTGATTGCAATGATGCAAAATCTTATGTTTAGGACTTATAAAGTACATCTGTGACAAATTTTTGATTGAGCTCTAACTTTTTAAAATTGGGTTTTAAAAGAAGATTTTTAAAATATGAATTTATAAAATTATACACTTTGTAAAATGATCCTTTAATTTCACAATAATTTTCACTTTGTAAAAAGAATCTTTTAATTTCACAACTTTTATGCCTTTCAACTAAACTCTTTTCAACCATTAACACAGTTGATATGAATTAGGATGTAGTTAATTTGGCTTTAAGTTGGAGTCTTCCAGGAATGTTGTGTATAATCATCATCTGCAATAATATATGTTTTCAATTATTCTTAGTTTTGCATTGTATCAATATAACATGTATTTTCATTTATTGTAAGTTTTTTTGTACAGAAAGCGTAATATCAAAAATTGAAACTTGTAAATGCTCAAGAGCAATAAATAAAGATGTTGAGATATAGGACTAAAAAAATATTATATATTATCCTTATTACAGAATGGTCAGATGGATGGATTAACAACCAGCCTGGGATGTCCTGTGGGCAGCAAGACTGCTTCGATGACGGCTGGTTCCCGGGGTCCCCTGCTCGTTCAGGATTTTGTTTTCCACGATGAGATGGCCCACTTCGATCGTGAGAGGATTCCTGAGAGGGTGGTGCACGCAAAAGGAACCGGTGCTCATGGCTACTTTGAAGTCACTCATGATATCACCAGGTTCTGTAAGGCAAAACTCTTTGACCAGGTCGGAAAGAAGACACCAGTGTTTGTCAGGTTCTCCACCGTTGGTCAGTTATGTTTTTTGTTCTCCGAAATTTAGTTTTTCACATATTTTTTAAATTTGGTCACATTCATCATTTTGAGAATTTTTATTGATTGAAGGTTTAAAAATATAATAACACAGAAATTATAAAAGTTTTCAATTATTAAAATTGTAAAACATCTACACAATGTAAAAGATTTTATATTACAAAATTACTTAATTATTAATGTTGTAATATGATTGAAATAATTTGAAAAGCGTTTCTAAGTTTAAAAATTAGAGAATTTTAGCATATTCAAAATGACTCGACTTGCATTCAGTTGAATGACAATGATTGATGGTTTAGTGCAAATTCCACATTGTTTTTTCCCATCCATGCATGACCAAACTTTTTAAATAGAAAGACTCTACCAGTAAATTGATCAAATTTTCACTAGAATATTCTTGAATTTCATATGAAAGTTGTTGGAACAGATTGAAAGGAGTGAACAGATAAATTGAATTGAGTAGTTTTTGGACATTTATTTCATTTGCTTTCATATCTTTTATAAGGTAAAAGAACCGACTAATAAATTGCTACTAAATGTGTTAATTCATTATTACTGTTGAATGTTGATGCTTGTTTTGTTATTGCTGGATGTTGCTTCTCCTTTTGCACTCAACAACTTTAAAGGCTTAAAAACTTTGTGTGTGTGTGCGTGCGTGTGTGTGTGTGTGTGTGCGTGCGTGCGTGCGTGCGTGTGTGAGATCTTATTTATTTAAGTAGTTTGGCAATTGTTGACTTTTCGATAAATTAGCTGAGGCAATATTATTTACATTTTTAGTAATCATTAAAATAATAAAATTTTTAATTTTTATAAAAAGTTTTTGGTCCCATTTTTGTGTAGATACATTATTAATTTTGTTTTTATACTAATTTATTTGTTTATTCATTACTAGTTTTTATATATTCATACACACACGCACGCGCGCGCGCGCGCGTGCACACACGGCACATCAAACTAATACTTCGGTTATTAGTTCATAAACAATATTAATAAGAATATAAAATTTATATCAACTGAACTTTTATTTGATGTTAGCCCTATTTTAAAACATTCACACAACACAAGCTTAGCTTGCATTTTGACTCACATACATGAAGCAAACCATTTTACTGGGTATTCTTTTCACCAGAAATAAGATAGAATTAATACCTGTCCCAGTTTTATGGTAAAATTGGAGAAATTGATATGCAAAGTGCATTTTAGACAAAAAAATGAAAATGAATTTTGTATAAACTTGATAGTTCATAACAGATTTTAACAGATTTGTGGTTTAAAAACATTAAGATCAAAATTGTAAAAGTTTATCAATCTGAAATTCTACATAATCCAACTTATAAATATTTTCAAAGTGCTTAAGCAGAAATCAGCTGGTTAGAAAGAACATATACATGCGTATTGAAAAACCAAATTAGCAGCAATGCAAAGTTCAAAGGAAGCATGAAAATTATATCATTTTTTTTATTATTACAGCACAGCTAGAAAAATGTTTCCTAAGTAGTATTTTAATAAAGTTTTATCTACGCTAGTAATGTCCTAGTAATTAGTTCTAATTACATTTTATGTTTTAACCAACTTAAGATTATGAATAGTTTTACTTAATGTGCAATAGCTTACTGAATTTACTGAGTTGTTTCAATAAAAAATTTCATGGAACAATGCCAGACAACTTGTGATAGTAGAAAGTAAGCAAGGTCACCTAAGCAACTTGTGCATTAGTAGCATTGGAGGGGCCTGATAAATGAATGATTTAGTATAGCCTAACTGTTAGATGATATACACACAAAGAATATCCAAAGAGATAAAATACAGGTTCAGTAACCTATCTTAAAATTAAACATTCGTTTATTGCAGATTTAGATTTTATGAACATTTTTTTTTCATATGTAAGTTACAAATAAATTTGTAAATATTTTTGCGGATATTTTCATTTGTTGGAAGTAATGCAAGCCATTGTAAACTACGCAAACGAGAATTAAAAGAATAACTTTATGAAAATATTCTTGATTTTTTTTATTTTAAAAACGTTTGAATGCATACATCCCACTCACTGCATGTGATTAGCGGGGATCTCTTCGAATTCGAATCCAGTCACTGCAACAATGGTGTCAGACATCTTATCCATTAGACTGTCCTGCTGCCATGATGGTTACAAAAATTATTTGAAATTTTTGTAACCAGGTGGAGAGAAGGGGTCAGCTGACACGGCTCGTGATCCCAGAGGATTTGCTGTGAAGTTCTACACTGAAGAAGGGAACTGGGACTTGGTGGGAAACAACACTCCAATCTTCTTCATCAGGGATCCCATCCTGGTTCATCCATCTTTTTTTTGTTTTATAATTTTCAAACTTTAGGTAGAGTTTGCGTGGTGTGTTTCGTTGACTTGTATGCATTTTAATCATTCAATTAAATATCATCTTTCTCAACTATTTCATTGTTTACTGATTCTTGTTTGGTCAACACATTTCAGTTGGTGCTTCATTGACTTTTAAGATAATTCAATAACTTTGAAGACTTAAGAATTTATTAGTTTTTATAATGTTGTCAGCTATATTATTAGCTTTATATTATTTCTGTCAACTCTATGCAAGCACACATATGATCAATCAATTAGCTTGTAAAGCGCTATTTCCGCGATGTTCAACAGCGCTCCTCAATGAATTTTGAAAACAGATGGGTCATAAGATCCGCTCTGAACTTCGTAAGTGATGGAGAAGTAGTCAGAGAAGTAGGTAGAGAGTTCTAGAGAAAAGGGCTAGAAAAAGCAAAAGCAGATTTGGCAAAAGAGTGTTTAACACAAGTTAAGAAGAAGCGAGAGACTATAAACGAGGATTGATTGATTGACCTATGCAAGCACCATTATCTGATATACTATATCATCAGTGTTTGTCATCAGAGTCACCTCAGTTTTACATTAAATCATTTATTTTAAATCTTAATACTGCTATGCTAATATTTGTCATTGTACACAGTGATGTACCTGGTTTACTGTTATTCTTACTATTATTTTTATTATAATTTGTATTGCTTCTGTTATTATTATTATTGTTATTGTTTTTATTTTTCGTTTTGTTTTTCTCATAATAACAATAGAATATTGAGTCCGTTGTTTTATACACGCCTCATAATGAGTCTCTCTCTTTTGAGTGCAACCAACTAACAACTGTAAAGACTTCATTGTTCACGTGTCTCTAATTGCTTGACGAGATTTTACGCATTTCTTAGTATTCACTCATATGTGTATTTGTTATTTTTCCGTGTGTCTGTTGGTCTATTTATTTATTATTTTTAATATTTATATTTATTTAATTATTTAATATATTTAATTTATTTATTTATATTTAATATTAATATTTATTATTGACTATTTATTTATTTGGTGTATGCATTTAAAGATGTATAAATACATTTGTCTGTATATTCATATGCATTTGTTTAGTGTTTCACTTGAACTTTTGGAGAATGGTTATAATTATTATTAAGTTAATTTTTTTTGAAGTGATGTCACCAGTTTTTGTTATGTAACAGCGGTTTGTAATAACAAAATATAAGAACACGATTTAAAGTTTATTCTATGAAATATTTAATTATTTAAAAATTATTTGACAATCAAAATCTATCTCTTTCTTTGTTCCAGTTTCCAAGTTTCATCCACACTCAGAAAAGGAATCCCAAGACAAACCTCAAGGTGCTCTGTCGTTGTTAACATTACTGTTACCACTATTCACTCATAACACCACATTTCAAATCAGCGTTATCATACCACGGTTTTTTGTTGGAAAAGCGGTTATGTAGCTGATCTTCAGTGTAATTCTAATTTATTTGGTTTCAGATAAGTTTTTAGTTGTTTGTTATATTGATGCTACTCCAGGATGCGAATATGTTCTGGGATTTCTTGACCCTGAGACCCGAGTCGACCCATCAAGTCTGTTTCCTGTTCAGTGACCGAGGAACTCCGGATGGCTTCAGGCACATGCATGGCTTTGGGTCACACACGTTCAAGTTGGTCAACAATCACGGGGAACCTTTCTACTGCAAGTTCCACCACATGGTTCGTTTCTATAGAGTCATTATTTTGTGTTTTTAAAAAGGTTGATCATCGAGTTGTTTTATGTTATATTCATAATACAATGGTCATCAATCAATTAACTTGATTCAGATATATTTAATTTGTTGCTGAGCCAAGTGGTCACCAGGTTCTTAATTTCTTCATCTCATGTCGTAACAGACGAACCAGGGAATCAAGAACCTGCCTGCAAGTGAGGCGGAGAAGTTGGCTGGAGAGGATCCTGATTATGCCACCAGAGATCTTTACAATGCCATCGAACAAGGTATGCTTTAGTTTTAATCTACATTTGAATTTCTACGTCACCTGATGTTACAATAATGCTTTATGTTTATAGACCTGCTCCTTATTAATATCTACCTAATCACCATCCAGGTTCCTTTCCTTCCTGGACTCTCTTCTTGCAGATCATGACATTCCATCAAGCTGAAACTGTCAAGTTCAATCCGTTCGACCTCACCAAGGTTTTTCTTCCAATTTTTAAAGTTTATTAACTGGTTGTTTGGGTATTATGTAACAAACACAAATCTTCCTTACTATGTATGCTACGTAGTTAATGCCTGAATTTTATTTCTTTCGGTTGAAATTAATTAAAAAGTTTACAAATATTGGCATATTTTTCTGTTATCAATATCATACTGAAAACTGTAGTTGTCTGATTTAACCAACAGTGAGGATGTTGTTTTTTACAACACCTTTGAATTCTCCAATCGTTTCAACATTCCAAGCTGTTATATTTGCTTTTACAATCGTGTTTCTTTAATGAACATGAAAATATAAATTCTTTACAATAGTTCATTACAATTTCAATTCAAATGACAACCGTAGTTTTGTATGTAATCATTTGATTAATTTTTTAGTCATTTCTTTGTAGCTGGCTTTATGATTGTATTCTTGGCAATCATTTGTCATATACTAAGTGCATGTGCTAATGTTATCTTATTTTGGGCTTCTTGTGATTATTTCTTGAGGTTTGTAATGTAAGTATCTTTTCGTGCCCAATGTTTCGTCTCTCTATGTTATTTCTTCTCAATTAAATAGCGCTGATATTAAGCTAATGCTTAATAAAACGTTTCTACCCTTGAAAACATTTAAAAAAATTTCAATTCATATCACATGATGGTTTGATTAAAGTGAATTGGTACTTGAGTCTTAACTCGCTATCTACAGCATGTTAGACTTTAATACTTTTGAGTCTCTTATCTTTATTTGTGGGCAAATTAACTTGAAGTTTAACTCACCGTTTGTCATGTTTAGTTCAATTTTTATATATGTGGTTACGTTTTCTTGCAAACGAAATTAATTTTTGTTAAGTTATCACAGTAAACAGTCACCTTTGAACATTTTAATTAAATAATTTTAAAAAAAGTTATTCGTTGAATAATATTACGCTCTTGTTCATTTGCAATGTTGAATTTGTTTTGATGTCATTATGAACTGTAGCGATTTTGAACTAGGCATAAAATGAATTCGAAATGGATGTATGAAGGTTTTTTAGTTGCAGCATCGTTGAAGATGATGACTGTAACACAATTCTATGAAACATGACAGGTCTGGCCACATGCAGACTTTCCAATGATCCCATACGGAAGGATCGTCCTTAACAAAAACCCCCAAAACTTCTTTGCAGAGGTCGAACAAGTGGCATTCTCACCCGCACATTTGGTGCCTGGCATTGAACCAAGCCCTGATAAAATGCTCCAAGTGAGGTTTACTTTTCTTCAGGTTGTGTTTCATGGGTGTTATATAATCTAGTTCTGATTGACTGTTCATTTAAATAAAGTCATTTTTTTTACTTGGAACAAGGGTCGTTTGTTCTCGTACTCCGACACACATAGACATCGTCTGGGAACCAATTACAACCAACTGCCAATCAATTGTCCCTACAGAGCACGAGTGAGCAACTACCAGAGGGATGGTCCGCAGTGTTTTGCCAACCAAGGTCTGTCCACTTGACTTTTCATTGTTGATCAATTACCTGAACATTCTTATTTTAATTATTTTTGAAGTTTTCACGGTTCAAGTTGATAAACTTCATGAAGTAGATTATGGATGACTTTTTTTTATTCTCAATTAACATAGAAAAAGTGTATTTCAGGTGATGCACCAAACTACTTTCCAAACAGTTTTACCGGTCCTGATGTCATGCCGAAATGTTTGGAGTCCAGATACAGCACCACTGGTCAGTTAGTTGGCTTGTTAAGATTTGCTGGTCAGCCAGTTTGGTTTATAAGACTTTCTTCTAGTTTCTTTGTTTTTATAAATGCACGTCCGTTAGTTTCATAGTAAAGCCATTTTGTACATGACTTTTATGCATATGATGCTGGATTTTTGTCTGGGTTGTTTGTAAAGTTTAATTTAGTTATGCCTCGTTTTGCACTTTCTAAAATATTATTTATGAAATTTTGGAAATATGCAGGATAACATTACTTATATGGTAGTAAGTTCATACGCATTTTAAGGACAATGAGTTGTATTAAAAAAATTTGCAATAGTCATTTTGTAGATTATAAGGCTTAAATGCTTAGAAGAATTAAAATTTTTTGCTGAAAGTTGAACTTTTATTTGTAATTTTTAGGTGATGTTGCAAGGTACGAAACACGTGATGAGGATAATTACAGTCAAGTTACAATATTTTGGCAGAAGGTTCACTCATTCAATATCTTTTTAGTGTATCATCATTTAATAATTTTTTCAAGGCACTGAACTTTTGGCTTTTCTAACTAAAGGTCTTCAAAATATTTAACCTTTTTCTCATTTTTTGTGACGTTATACAACAAAACAATTCGTTTGGTCTGGAAGAATTTTACCTTTTTCACTGTAAATGTGCGGTATGACATATGCTATATGTTAGACATGGTATTTATTTGGTACCCAGACAATATTTGAACCAGGTTGCAGCATGAACTTTCTGTAGGACAACAATTAAAATGACATGGCACGCCTGCTGACTGAGCCAACGCTTTAGCTTTTTAGTATTTTCTTATTTCATTTAATACTTTTCTTCTAGAATTAGACATCCTTAGATTCTGATTATATATAATTGCATATTATGCCAGTGTATCAGTACATTTTGATATTGCAAAGATCAATTGACAGCAGCCTATTTACACTTTACAAATTGCACTTTGGTTTTTATACTTATATATAGAAAAATATTGAAAAGTTTTACAAACAGTTTGCAGTTTACGGTGCATAAAAATTTACTTAACCATACTCTCTGTCATAAAAAATATATATTTGACAGGTCTTGAAGCCTGATGAAAAGGACAGACTGGTGGAGAACATCGCCAACCATTTGAAGAATGCCAAGGAATTCATTCGCAGGAGAGCGGTGTACAACTTCGGACTGGTTCACGAGGAATTCGGTAGGAGACTTCAAACGAAGCTTGATCAACTTGTTGCACCTTCATCAGGTGTTGCTAAGCTGTGAAATATCAAAGATATTCATAAAAACTTATTTTTTTAATTATTGTTGAAGATGATGAAGGGTAAACATTTTGAGTGACGAATAACATTAACAATCGACGAATGCATTAACTTGTTAACTGCACAATTAGTAAAATTTTTCTGGTAATTTTTTGTTGTTAATCAAATAAATTTAGTTTTGGATCGCGATTTTGTTTCCATGACTAAGTTTTTGACTGGTGTTTCGTTGAAAAATTAATTTTCCAAACTATCCATTCTTAAAGAGATCTGTCGTGAACTTAAAAATTTGCTTAGAAGTCCTTCCCACAAGAACCAAAACCTTTTTAGTGTCAATTTCAGTAATTTATAGTTGAATTGCGATGTAAAATTAATTTATCAGTTAACAAATCCACACCAAGCGCAGGATTTATTTAATCTGAGAACAATTTGAGGTTTTTTTCTCTAAACAAATGGGATTGTTAATGAAAAATTGTTTTAAATATTGATTTGGTTAATCCGCGAACAAAAAATCATCTGAAATAAATGAAGTCTAAAATAAGTTAAATGTCTACGTTTTTTTGAGAGTACGGTTTTAAAATTTCTAATTTATTAACATTTGAAAGTTTCAAAATATTTTGACCGTATTGACAAGTATTCATGAATGACAAACTTGTAGGCCACATGTTGCCCAACTGAATGCCACGCATAGATTCAATCTACGTTGAATGAAATACTCTTAATGGACATTATTACTTAAACATTATTACAAAACAGAAAATAATTATGTTGGGTGAAAACTATTTCGCGAGCAGTAAAAATGTTCATTGCGGTCAAATTCCAAGGTCTTTAGTGACATGTTTAAGCATCGTCATGTCATTTTGTGTTTTGATAATTTTTTGATTGGGATGGATCAAGCTTGTTGGTCGTTAATATTTTAAAAAGCAATAAACAGATTTCTTCATGAAACACCAAACAGTAGCTACAACTCGCTTTGACAATGCAAAAAGATTTTCATTGATTTCAAAAGAACTTATTAGAATCTAGTAGAAACTATTTTAATATGGAAAGAAGCCAAAAATGTACCTTTAAATCTTTGAGTGATTTTGTGGGTTAAGAAAATCCAAAAATCTTCCTAACAAACTACATATCTAGTAAAGAATTTTTAGAAACAGATCATCCCATATTACATTAAGTCAGGCAAAAAGGTAACCGATTAATTAAAATATTTTAAAATACCCCAAATGATCAAAGTTGATTCACAATTTCTCAAAAAGATGAAAAATTTTCATTCTTTTATGCTTAAAGCTTTGAAAACTTCTGTTAGATAGGTTGCGTAAAGTTTGATAGCTAAACCGTACATTCACAGAAAACGCATGCAACTATAAATAAAGTTTAGAAGAAAGTCTTACAAATAAACGTCTTACAATTTTTATACATTGCTCCCTCGTTCGGTTGTGCCCAAGTCGTCTAAACATGGCGATATTGAAAAATGTTTTATTGTTTCGAACAAAATAAACGGATTAAATTTGTACAAAAATCATGAAACATACATACAATTATTAGAAATATTGAGTTGGTAATGAAACATAAGAACCTAAGACACTTGTACAGATAGAAAAACAAACATGACACAATACGTCGTAAAATTTTTATCAAACAGAATCGTCACACAATCCACAGGTATGCAATCTAATACAATTTAATACAATTTTATCTCAACTTAATATACACCAAACACAACGTACGTCACTCACACACATCACACAACAAACAGACACACACAATAATAACATTAATAGAAGCAATTTAACAAAATTTTCTAAATAAAAACAGCGTATATAGTTTCAACAGAAGTTTCAATAAAAACAGACAAGCGCGTTCAAACAGAATTAATTTGACATTATTTTTGAGGCATTTCCTTATTGAAACTTTATTATTTTCGTTCTGTAGAGAAAAACATATGAAAAAACATCTGCAAGATACAAATTGTTTGTTGAGATGTATAAAATGATGGACTTGTGACGTACCTTTGGTGAGAGTTTATACATTTTCAGCCAAAGTAAAAGTTTGTGCTAAGACATAAACAAAATGACAAATTTTTTTTAAACTAAGAATAACCATTATTACACCTAAGCAGACAATTTTCAAAATTTGTTTGTAAATGTATGTGTGTGCCTACACATGCTGAACTTTTCATATTTATGATACGTACATATTTAAAGGAACGAACATGAATTTGTGTCGCCCAACTCAAAATTTATAAGAATGACTAGAAAATTGTACAGAATGAATATTTTCACAAAAGTGAATTCTTTTAATAATGATTCTATATAAAAGCTGCAGCAGCTAAGTTTCTCTGATTGTTACGTTATAAACTTCATTGTTCCTCCCGTTTCGCAACCATTGTGTTGCAACAGCGTAGAAGGCATGCATGCACTTTTGTCTGTACACTTTATAAAGCAATGTCTGATCATTGAGGCGTTTATTACTTTCAAGTCTGTTTGAACGACGTGATTTCAAATTTTGTAAAATATTTATTTTATTTTTCTGTTTCATTTCGTCAATAAAAGATGGCCGATTTAACGTCTCAGCAGCTTGAAAGCTATAAACAGAAAAAGGTTGGCCAATAATATGGACAATTGTTTTTTAAACGATTTAATACTTTTGTTGAAAATTTATCAAAGAAATATTTTTAAAAATTGTCTTACTAATGAACAAAATTGAAATAAAAATCATTCTGCATGTCTTTTTTTCAAAAACTTTGATTTAGAATTGTGTGGTTGACGAGTTGACGACCAGCCTTGGTGTTCCGATTGGCAGCAAGACAGCTTCGATGACGGCTGGTCCTCGGGGTCCCCTGCTCGTTCAGGATTTTGTTTTCCACGATGAGATGGCCCACTTCGATCGTGAGAGGATTCCTGAGAGGGTGGTGCACGCAAAAGGGACCGGTGCTCACGGCTACTTTGAAGTCACTCACGACATCACCAAGTACTGCAAGGCAAAAGTTTTTGAGCACGTTGGAAAGAAGACACCTGTCTTCGTCAGGTTCTCCACTGTCGGTCAGTCGCTACTCTCAAAAAAATAATTTTTATTTTCATTAGTTTTAAAAATTTTTTTAATCAGTAAACTATGCGATTCAGTAAACACATTTATTGCTTATATATTTTTGCGAAATTCGCGATGGCGGAAAACGTGCGAGACTGTATTGGAGATGGGCTGGTGAGGGAAAGTATGGTGCTAGGTGGATGGATCGATCGACAATATTATTAATATATAGATGAGGTTATATTCCAAGCAATAGAACCTTCTTGTTGTATGTGTATTCTTTCTTTTGATTGTTTGTTTGTTTGCAGCGTACCTACCTATCGTTCCTGCTCTTTGCTCATGATTCACGCATTGTTCGTTCGCAATGTATTCAGTCGTTGTTCGTCCGTGGTTTATTCACAGTGTGTTCACAGCTTTCACATTGTTGAATTGTTGTTTTAGGTGGTTCCATTCATGAGTGTTAAGAGATATCCATCTATAGTTCCATTGTTGAGTTTTTTTTCAACTGGTAACATACTGAATGCAAATGCAATTTTTGTCAATATTTTAATATATATATATATATATATATATATATATATATATATTTACAATATTCTATAAATTCTACCGAATGTTTGGCGTTAATATGTTTGTAGTTCGTTTTTTCGATTTTTCTCACTAAAGTTTTTTGGTGAACGTTTAGTTTATTAAAATTCAAAATAAACTTATTTTTCGAATTCATGCTGCAAATACGGCCATATTTCGATTCCGAATGAATCATCGTCAGTGCTCCTTGCTGATTAACTTTGACGTTGTAAAAATTAACTTTGGTGTTGTAAAATTGAACTTTGATGCGAATTAGGTGTCAGGTTTCTTAATTGGCTGGTCGTCTTCTTTGGTCTCATTTTCTTCATCGATAGCATCATATTCTTCTTTGTCACTATTTATGATGCTAGCAGAAGAATATGATGTAAAAACTATGGTCTATTACCAACATATATATATATATATATATATGTTGGTAATAGACCATTAAAAAAATTATGGTCTATTACCAACATATATATATATATATATATATATATATATATATATATATATATATATATATATATATATATATATATATATGTTGGTAATAGACCATAATTTTTACAATATTCTATAAATTCTACCGAATGTTTGGCGTTAATTTGTTTGTAGTTCGTTTTTTCGATTTTTCTCACTAAAGTTTTTTGGTGAAAATAAACTAAACGTTCAGTAGAATTTATAGAATACTGTAAAAATATATATATATATATATATATATATATATGCAGTAATTTATTAAATCTACAGAATTTCTAGCGTTGGATTGTTTTTTATTACATTTCTCAATATTTCGAACCGAATTCTTGTCGTCATTATTTATTTTATTAACGTTAAATTACTGCATTAATTATGGTCTTTTACCAAACATAAATATGTAAATAAATAAATATATATATATATATATATACATGTGATATATATATATATATATATATATATATATATATATATGGGAATATGCAAGTTAGATTAACATTAAAGCTACATAAATACATACACAAACGTGTATGAATGAACTTAACCATGGTGAAACGAGATCTTGTGAGAGAGAATTATAATGTCATAACAATAACGAATAATATTTTTATATTTATTATTCGATGTACACACATACACACAGTACACTACAGGCACGCACACGCACATAAATGTGATTAGATTGTGTCTATGTTATAGTTCCGTTGTTTTACAAGCAATGTCTTAGCATAAGTAACATCGCAAACATTTGCATACATAGTTGGGTTGCGTTCAATGAAGCTTTCTACGCTCTGGCGGGCGAGTCATGGGCATTTCTAATCTTACCATAACCAAGGATAGAAGATTTCATTGCACTGAAGAAAACATTTTATTTTGACCGATTATCATTAACAAATTTAAAAAACGTTAACACTCAAATATACACAAAAGTGTAAGATTTCATGAAGGGAACAGATTTTCGGTTACTTTATTTTGTTTTCCCGCTGTTACTTCACCAAAAAATTATTTTTTTCTCGTTAGGTTGAGACCGTACCGTAAAATAATCAACTAGTTGTTCTTTCAATTGATGCGCAAAAAATGGAAATAAATTTTCAACAGCTTCAAAAAAGTACTCATTCCACGTTTTGCTCCACGTTACCCAACTGAAACTTTTCTTAATGATTTGAAATGTAAAATTAATTCTCCTCGTGTATGTATCACATTACTTAGTTTTTGCTACCTCTGTTGAAAAACTTTGTTGTTCATTCTCCATGACGATTTATTTAATGTTAAATTTATTGAACCTTTTGAAATCAGCGGGCGAGATGGGGTCGGCAGACACCGTGCGTGATTTGCGAGGGTTTGCCACGAAGTTTTACACCGAGGAAGGCAATTGGGACATAGTGGGCAATAACAGCCCAATCTTCTTCATCAGAGATCCCATACTGGTATGGTTATTTGGATTTTAATATTATTTAATTTTTTTATTCTTCTGATGAACGGTCATTTACGTATTCATTAATGATAATTCGTGTGCTAGTGCACTCAGTTCGTTTGTCGAAATTTAGGATTCATGACACATGTGCTGATGTGACTTCACTGTTCATAAACTTACCATAGAATCAACTTTTTCCATGCATGTTCACAACTTACTCCTGACAAAAACATCGAACTGTTTCATTTATATGTAACATCAGTTTTCTCTCATACTGAAAAACATAAATATAGTTTGATAAATAGTAATCATAATTGCCGATTGTCATTTATTTCCAGTTTCCTAGTTTGAATCATAGCCAGAAAAGAAATCCAAAGACGAACCTCAGGGTATTTGCTCCCCTTCACTTTATCATCAGTTATAATCTTTTTATAAAGTTTCCAGATTGTTTTTAATTTGTTCCAAACGTTTATTTTTAAATAATAATTTTGGAAAAATATTAGGACGCAGACATGTTCTGGGACTTCATCTCCCTGAGACCAGAGACAACCTACCAGGTGTGCATACTCTTCAGTGACAAGGGCATTCCAGATGGCTACAGACACATGGATGGATACGGAACGAACACCTTCAAGTTGGTGAACTGCCGGGGGGAGCCTGTCTACTGCAAATTCATTCACAGAGTTCGCTCAAATATATTTTTTCTCATTCAAGTTTTTACAACAAATATTTTGTTACTGCTCGCTTATTACCATACTGCGTAATTATCTTGGAAGGTAGGAAGGAATCAACCGTACCTTTCATACTGATCATTTTAAACATTGACTAATTAATTGATTGTTTAATATATTTTCTAATTCGAACAGACCAACCAAGGCATACAGAATTTAACAACGAGCCAGGCTGTGAAGTTGGCGGGAGAGGATCCAGACTATGCCACCAAGGATCTCTACAATGCTATTGAACAAGGTTCATTTCATTCGTCCAGAGTACTATACTACGTAAAATATTTTAAAACGCTTTTAAATTTGGAGCCATTAACGTTTTATTAACATTTATCACTTGTGCTTCTAAATCTTAAAAAAATTTTTTTCCCATTATCTAATAAGCTTCTTTAGAGCTAAATCGAAAGCCGCCGTTCAGATAAACGAAGCTTTTTTATTTGCACGGAATTATTTTTTAAGTTCTTTTTAACATTGCTGACGTATTCGTATAAATTTTATTTTCATCTGTGTTAACATTTATTACTAAATGTATTTATTAAATACTGACACTTTTGAACAGGCTTGTACCCGTCCTGGACGACCAACATTCAAGTTATGACTTACCAACAAGCCGAAAAAACATCATTCAATCCATTTGACGTCACCAAGGTTCGACTCGTTCACAAAATATTACTAGTTGCACATTTTTGAACATTTCGAAATTTTAAATGATAATCTTTCTTCTTGAACACACGTGATTCAGCCATTTTCAGCTGTCATACAATTTTAAGTTTAACAGTAAAGACTCATTTGCACTCAGACCCTCTTATTGTCGTAGCAAGCAATGCCCCGCCAACACAATAACTGCGCTATAAAATTTTGCTTTGTTTGATTTTCAAAAGTCAAATGAAATTCATTTTGCAATTTGTTGTTACTGATACCCATGACATGTTTCCAGCTCGATTCCTTCATCATCATTTTTTCGAAACAATATTCAGGATCGTCTTTGCAATTCAATCTGATCAGCGTGTAACAACTAAGCCATATCGCAACAAGTTGTTCATCCTATGTTTCATTAACAACTAATAGTTTCCTTCTTCCAAAGTTGTTCAGTTTTTCATATTTAAGAAATTCTTTTAATTTATTTGAATTATTGAAATCACGTGCTCATAAAAAAATGTTACCAAGCGACAGAACAGGCATTCGAATTTACAAATTTTTAACCGAATTGCACAGGAATCGTTTTAAATTTGAGAGGTCTGTGTAATAAACTTTGCCCCAGAAATTAGAAAAGTCAGCAATAGTTGAAGTTTTGTTTCTCCAGTTTCCATTTGCCTAATAATAATAAATCCGTTTAATCAGAAAATGAGATGAAAAATGGACCTTCAAGACTTCATATAAATTGCGTGCTAATGGAATTTCATCATCACAATTAACTCTGATTATATTAACGGCTATTGGAGTCGATAAAAATTACGAGCAATTTTGTTTTAAAAAATTTATTCTGCCTGATCTTCCAAACACGCCTATGAACGTTCATGGGATGAGGTGAATTGCGGTTAAAAATAGATCCCCCTAAAAAGTTTTCAAGTTCATTATCTGACTGAACATTTTTATAAGCATTAATATTAAAATTTAATTAAAAGCAATTCACCGAAAATTTTGCACACTTTAACTCTCCAACATTTTCACTCAACAATGTTTTGGAATATTATAAACGTTTCAACAAACTCAAAAATTGTCTGAATGGCGCGCGTTTCGAATCGAAATTAAAAATATTATAATGATATGAACTGCGGTTGCTTGACAACAATTGATACAGGAATGGCCGGCAGAAGAGTTTCCAGAAATGCCATACGGGAGGATCGTCCTCAATAAGAATCCACAAAATCATTTTGCAGAGGTGGAACAAGTGGCATTCTCACCTGCACATTTGGTGCCTGGCATTGAGCCAAGTCCTGATAAAATGCTCCATGTATGTTTTTGCAGAAATCCAACCGTAAAACCTTTATTAAATGATATGGAGAGTGTGTTTTTTCATATCGTATATCTAGATGCTTCATATTTTCAACAAACTCCGGAAAAAACATTTGAAATCAGGGCCGCCTCTTCTCCTACTCCGACACACATCGATATCGTCTGGGAACCAATTACAACCAACTGCCAGTCAATTGCCCCTACAGAGCACGAGTGAGCAACTACCAGAGGGATGGTCCGCAGACCTTTTGCAACCAAGGTCCCAATATGCTTAAAATTTATATGAATGCATGAAATTTGTACTGTTTAACATACTTAATAGTATTAATTACAATTGAATTATTGAAACTAGTAACATACAAAATGACAAAAAATTTTCTAGGTGACGCGCCGAACTACTTTCCCAACAGTTTTACTGGCCCGGACGTGCAGCCCATCTACTTTGAGTCACGATATTGCACCACTGGTGAATGAATTTTACATTCTAACATATTTAGTAAACATTTTAAAAATCTTCTATCACTCATTATTTTCACCTTTAAACTTTTAAACTTACATATTAATCGTATCTTAACCTGTTCAGGATGAAATTAAATTCGCCGCTACGCTATAACAGTGACTTCATCGTCTATTTAAAGCTTACAACTTATGAACTCTAGTTTACTGTGACTATTATACTCTAATTCATTTGTTTAATAAATTTTTTTATAGATCTAAACGTGATTAAGCAAACATGTTATTACCATATGTAAATGACAACAAACATACTTGAGGTTTCATTACATTTCAGGTGATGTGTCCAGATACGAAACTCGCAATGATGATAACTTCAGCCAAGCTACCACCTTCTGGGAAAAGGTTTTTCTTTTTTGTTTCATTGCATTAATAATTATCGGAAGCCTTTTCAATTTGTTAAATTCGAAAAAGCGCTCGGCAAATTTAACGACAAAACGGTAGCACTGATTCTATTGACGGGATGGCTTAAATTATCAAGTCGTATGAGATGGTGCATAATATTAAAATTGATTTGTTTGTTTTGTGAGGGTTAACCGAAATGAAACATTTTTTCTGCGCCAGGAATTGAAAGCGGACGAAAGAGAGAGACTGGTGGAGAACATCGCCAACCATCTGAAGAACGCGAAGGAGTTCATTCGCAGAAGGGCAGTGTACAACTTCGCCTCAGTTCACGAGGAGTTCGGTAGGAGACTTCAAGCCAAGCTTGATCAACTTTGCGTTCCCGCCGTTGGGGTTAGTTACTTTGAATTGTTTGACTAATTTTAGGATTTGGTGTGTCATTGTTTATTAAATAAATAATTTTTAGGATAAGGAAGTAAATAAAAAAAACTACGTAACTCAGCTGTCATGTTGTGTTAAGTAGGGAATATGATCATTTAAATCATAGAAATTATTGAAGAGTAAATATGAATTTTGTACCAACATTAATGAAATAAAATTATATCACTACGACAGCTGATCAAACTGGGTGGCAGAAGAGCATGAGTTCAACACAAAGCTTCTCTGGAATTTAATTTTTTGATAAAACCATGAACATTTTGTTGTATGCATGAAATTATCTGCCCGTTCCTTGATGTGATATTTTTATACTTTTTATTCTTTTATAATTGTTAACAAAACTGCAAAAAACTCACTTTTATCTTAAAATAAACTGACATTATGTAAATTTGTAATTTCGCAAAAAATAGAATGCTTCGATGAAATTAATTAAACTGGTTATAAAAGTTTAATTTAAAGTGGAATTCAATCACCTAGACATCTAGGATATTTTATTTGATGTTTTTCTATTAATTGTGTTACTAATCAAATGTCGTTTTTCATATATTTCACGCGTGTCGTGAACATTTTAAATTATTATTAAAAATACTAATTCTTAGAAAAATTTATAACAAACAAAAATCAGTAGTGGCTATCTAAATACTGGTCAAAACTACTTTTTAAATATTTATTTTACTTACGACTTAAATCGATCTACCAAGATCAGGAATCCGTTTATTACAGCCATAGCTTCCAACGATCATCAAGTGTTTGTTATTCCGTAGGTTCAAGATTTCCGATAGGTGAATCTTCTTCAACTGCTTCAAACACAAACTTTGTGGAACGTTTATTTGAATACCAACAGTAATAGAATCAATAAACTAATCCAAATAACTACATAAATCACATTTACGACTCCGCTTTCTCTGCGGGAAACCTGACTGCAAACCTGACCACGCAGAACGTATACATAGCCTAGACTTTTTTTCTATACAATCCTCCATCCAAAGACAACAAATATAGCAAAGGTAACACTAGTCAAATAATTAATATAGCGCAATTTAGTCATTCCTACGGTTTTAACAATACATGTCCATGATTACAACTGAATATCCCAACTATCATAAATGCTGATGTTATTATTGTTATTATTACTATTATTATCATTATTATTACGCTAAATAGTTTCTGCAATACCTCAGGCCATTATATTGTTGTAACTTCTTGACTTTCGTAACTACCAACACCGTTGCTATAACTTCAATAATCTCTATACCAACCAGTGTTGTAGCTTCCATAGATAGTCAAAAGTTCGTTTATCCTTAGGTTCAAGATTTCCGACGGATGAACACAACTGCTTCAACGCAAACTTTGTTGAACGTTTTTTTGAATACCAACAATAATAGAAAAAATAAACTAATACATAAACTACATAAATCCCATTTATGACTTCGCTTTTTCTTCGATTGTAACCTCGACTAGAAACCTCCTTAGAAACCTCATATTTAGGACATACTCCCTGTTTTAGGATAGATACAATTTTACAATCTATGGTATATAACCCAATGATTACGAAAGTAATAATAATTGAATGATTGCAGAACAATTCGATCATTTCTGTGGTTATAATATTACCCCCATTTTAGCCTGTTAGACCCTAATACAGGCGTTACTTATATTCGAATGGATAATTTTCAACTTTGTCCATTTTCTTCCTGAATCATAGGTCTTGTATATCACGTCATTTATCTCGTTAGTGATCTTGTACCGACCTTTCCAATTCTTTGGGATTATCGCCGGTTAATGTCTTTTTCTGCGCCCGAAGTTGTACAACCAGACCAGGTCTTTGCTCTTGAAACCTGCGTTATTCCTTTTCGGGTCACACCACGTTTCCATCGTTTCTGTTTCTCTAGCCATAGATAGCTGTTGTGGTCCTTTACAGATTTTGACTGCACTTGTTTCAAGTTCAGACAAAACTCAATAGAAGGAAAGCCCTTTCTATTGAGTCTATTATGTGTAGAATGACCAGACGGGTACCTTTGATGCATGTTGTAAGGTCAATCGTTGACAACTTTGTTGTCGATCAGTGATGCAGCGATGCAAATCTCATCCTCATTAGCAATGAAGCCGTCGTTGACGTCATCATCCAGGTTTATGAGAACAAAGCTTTTTTTCCGGTTGCATGTTGGAAGCGTCAGCTCAAAACTAGAAACATTATCTGTCCCAAATTCTTGTCCTGAATTCATAATCTCATTAACATTAAAATCATCTTTACTGACGCTATTAATCTTTAGTTTAATGCTGTCGTTCTTATCAATGAAAACAGGTGAGTTGTTCACAGAAAGATTCGAGTAGTAGTCCCACTGAATATCAAAAGTTTCAGTATTTTTATTACTGTCAACTTCTAGACATTTTTCAAAAACCTTCATTATCGTTTTCGTCATCATCTTCATCAACGTGTGCAACGTAGTTAGCACGTGTGTCGCAGTTAACACGTGCATCCCACTCGACATCATCCGCAGGTGAATACGCTGGTAGAATAATTTCAGACTTTTGTGTAGCTGTTTCAACTGTCTCTTCGTTAGGTGATATTCTTTCGAAGGTTGATTGTATTATTCTAATGACCGCTTGTAATTCGGCTTTCATTTTTATTTTTTCATGGTTTTGTGTGGCATACATTCCGCACTTACCACCATGGATCGGTTACGGACTGATGTATCTCAGGGCTAACATTAAAATTTTCAAAAACCTAAGATCTCACGGAAGTGGATTTACGAAACATTTCCAAGTGTTTAAGTGTATTAAATAATTTAATGTCTGCCTGATGGAAAATGTAAAAACTGATAATGTTTCAATCTCTAACAAGTTTTTAAATGAACTATGTGCTGCAAAAAATTTATAGTTACAAAAAATGTTTAATTTTTGAATTTTCTTTCATTATTTATGACCAAAAAAATGAAAAAATATTAATTTAGTTATAAATTAACAATTTAAAAATATTTATAATATAAATTTTAGATCTGGTTAAAATACTACTCTGTTATTAATAATATAATTGTAATGATATTTTAATATAGCAAATAATAATTAAATTATATTATTTATTAATATTTTTAGAATTTTTTTTGTTGTTGAGTGGACGACGAATTTGTTTATTGTAGTATTCTCGCTCTAGAAGGATCGAAACGAAGTCTGGTTCCAAATTTTTAAGATTTTGAGACCTGAGAAATTTCTCGAAAAAGTTCTCCCGAGTTCTGGGCTTTTTGCTATTCAACATGAGTTTGTCCATATCGTCCAGATCTTCTTCCTTGCCATTTTGATCGAATTCTTTTCTAATAGTTTTGAAATACTCTCTTGGATCGATCTAGTAACACCGTCGACGTTTAATTTTTTAATGAAAAATATAAATTATAATGAAACATATTTAAAAAATGACGAAATATTAAAAATAATCTCTAAAAATCTGTATAAATTCACCTAATTTTCTTTCAGTACGTTTTAAAACATAAATGTAATGTTATTTTACTAATAAAAACTGTTGCATTGACTTATTTTAAGTGTTTTTAAAGTATTTTTCATTTAGTGGTGATATTCAAGTGAAATTATGATCTGAAAGTTTAAAAAAAAGTTTTGGGCCCGATATCCGTAGTCTGGACTCGAAAATTTTAACCCGGAAAGTCGACATTCGACATTGCATTCTTTTCAATAGCTTAATAAGTTAGCTTAAATTTAATACAACTCGAATTATTGTTTTTATTGATTTCTGTAATTACATTGTTAATTTTAAAACATAAATGTAAAGTAATTTTACCAAGAAAAACAATTATATTGACAGATTTTAAACAAACAGACACAAGGAAACCGCATAAGTAAATTTTAAAAATTGCGTTATTCTAATTGCACACTAGGCATGTTAATATATTTAAAAAAACAAATTTCTGAATCTTAGTGTTTGGTGTTAATGTTTGGTAATTTACAAATATTTAAAAATAATATTCAAGATAGCTAGATCAATCTGACGGTTCAGGCATGGCAATGGCAAATGCATTTTTTCGGTTCAAAACCATTTAGCTTATATAAAATACGCTCAGTGATCAATGTAAAGTTTCATACAAGTTTCACGTATAAACCAATGATGTACAATGTGTGAAAGCCACAAGCTTGTAAATGTGAAAAATAATTAATATTTCAGACAGATCACTAAGAAAATACAATTGACTTGAATGTCAATTAATCACAAGTTGGTTTCACGTATAAACCAATAATGTACAATGTGTGAAAGTCACAAGCTTGTAAATGTGAAAAATAATTAATATTTCAGACAGATCACTAAGAAAATACAGTTGATTTGAATGTCAATTTATCACAAGTTGGTGATTCCATTTATAACGACATCGGCGGCATTGTGAAAACAAAAGTGAAATAATTATTTGAACATTATCACATAACATAAAGAAAACTTAACAGAGATACGCTCATTGAACTAGAGACTTGAAAGATTTCATGATGCGCGATATAAAAAATTTATTTGTATCACTTTCATCGGTTTAATTTTTTTTCAAATTTTCATCAAAAATTTGATTTATAAAAAGTGAAATAAATAAATACTCACTTTCGAAGAATCTTTCATGAATGTTCCCATTTCAATTTTGTGTGCCAAGGCTCTAATGCCAAATATGTCAGAATCTTGTTTAGAAACGTCTGTTGAGGCTAAAGGAACTTTTACCGAATGAGCCATAGCCGAAAATATCAATGGAATTAATGATCAAAATAATCACCAACGTGCTTTCACGTGTTCTCCCAACAGATTTATACGATCGAATTGTAAAACATTGATATTCAATTAAATTTTGCTCGAATTTGAAACCATAGATAAATAAATTACGATCGAGCTTGAAACCTATGATAGTTATTGTATTAAGAAAACAAATCCCATTGTTAGAAACAATAGACTTATCTTGTTTAAACTGTATTGAATTTATAGGCGGAGTCAAGGAGAGGAGCCAAATAGAGCAGCTGAAGTACCCCGCAGTAGACATTTTCGTTAGGACTAAGGTTAAATGTAACAAATTTTGGTTTAAAATTGTTGCAACTCTCTTAAAAGAACAGCATTGTTTTGCAAAATTTGAATAAAAAGTACAAATTTGAATGTAGGTACATTTTAAAAGTTTTGATGCACACTTTTTCTCGACAAGATATTCACAAATTAATGTGTTGTAATTTTTCAATAGTCAAGCGTATATGTGCGTGTGTATGTATGCGCGTGTGTGTATGCGCGCGTGTGTATGTATGTTTGAGCGCGTGTGTGTGTGTGCCATTAACTTGCAAAAATAAATTAACTCAATAGAATAGTTTGCTAGCAGACTTATAACTCACATGGTACATGAAAACAGTCGAAAGAACGAATGAACAATGAAGATGCATGCAAAGCAATATATATTGGCTCTCTCAATCGATATGAGGTGCAGATAATGAAATATGAATAGTGTTGCGTGCCGTCTATTCAATTATTTCAAACGGGAGCTAGTTTCTGTCATTCACTTTATTTGACAGTTTTGCAATGGATACAAGAGTTGTAAACAAAATTAAACTTTTTAGGATTTTTATTATTTTTTTTATTTTTTCCTTAATCAAACCAAGTTAGTGTTCATATATTTTTTTAAGAAAATTCTTTTCAATGTTGCGTGTGATTTGATTTAATTCAGTATTTTTAAAATTAAACGTTGTATTTTTATTTTATTCATCACAGTAATTTAATATTAATCTCATTAATTAGTCGTTAATAATCATTAAAATTAATTATTTATCTTATTTCAAAATGTCTAAGTTTGTATAAAATCGTATTCAGTTTAATAACTAACTTAATAGTTATTAAATAATAATATTAACCGAGATTAGCATTTTTTATTGGTTGATTTTGCATTCGTTGGAAGCAAAAATGCTAAGTCGGATGAAAATGATGTCATAATTTATTATAAAAAGACTGGAGGTGGCAAGATTGAGATGTTATCGACGTTATGTATGTCTGTCCGCCTGTCTGTCTGCCTTTCTGTCTGTCTGCCTGTCTGCCCGCTACTTTTGATTTCTTTCCTTTTAAAAGAAAATTGTGTTTTTCATGGAGTCTGTGTGTGTGTGTGTGTGTGTGTGTGTGTTTGGATGTATGCGTTTGATTGTGTGTTAGTGTATTGCTTCCGAAATCAGCTCATGAGAGATGCTGTAGGAATTTAGTCATGCCCAGCCTATGCGTCTGAATCTGAATTTGTGTTTGTGTGTATGTTTGTTTGTGTGCAAGTTTAGAGAGCGAGTTTTGTGTGTGTTTTGTATGTGTGTTGTGTGTGATGCGTTTGCAAGATGGGGTCTGTGTCTTCACAATTCTATCTATTTTTTAGAAATTTAATTTTGATTTTAAGTAGTGTTACGTTACTGATGCAGTTATTTTGTTTTATTATTTGACCATGTATGTGCGGATAAATATTCACTTTTTCCAATCGATGTATAATACGTCAACAGATTTTTTTGGGTTGCTATTTTAAAATTTATTTAGATAACTTTACATCATCTCAATGAATATTTTTTCAAAATCGTTTCTAGCTAATCAGATATCAAGAATGATGTCGTCATCTTCATCGTCATCTTCATCGTCATCGTCGTCGTCATTGTCGTCGTCACCTCTACCAGTGGTAGCAATGAGAACGATCAGTCAGGTGTTGGTACTGAACGCCAACCAGAGCATAGTGTTGGAGTGCGAGTTTGACGGTGACGACAGTTACAGCATGTTCCAGTATCCAGCCGTTTGGCTGAAGCACCAGAAGCATGAAGTGGTTAGTGCATTAGAACATCTTCTATGGGGATGCTCGTGATAACATCAAAATTATGAATAAATTAATAAATTTATTATTATTTAACTATTTAATTAATTGATTAATTAATTAATTAAACTGGCAGACGGCAGTGAATCTAATGAGCAACATACTCCCTCCCTTTCTACAAACCTCTAGGTTCAACGTGCACCTCACAGATCGGCACCATAAATACAAACTTAGACTACATATTCATAGTAAGTAGCAATTGTCATCAGAGGTGTTGCCGTGGCAGCCTTTGGGGCTGAAACCCACCCCCTCTCTCTGTAAATTTTATGATTTTTGGTTATAAATAGTTGCAGCTGCGTAAAAATGGCAACTTTTTGTTAAATTAGAATACATGTTTTGACGTTGATATTATGAACAAATGTAGAATAAGCAAATAAAAACATAAATTTTTTTGAAAAAAAAATCTAACTTCTCACGGAAAGTTTTTTCCTAAGGCACTGATTATTAATTTATTATTAATTAATTTAATTATTAATTAAATTAATTATTGATTATCAAACTAAGCCATTTATTTAGAGAGAGATGATATGATAATAATGGTGATGAAATATTGAGAATATGATAATAGATTTACTATTTGATTCACTGATAAATAATTAAACATTAATACGATGCTAATTTGATTAATTTACTAGTGTAGTGTTATATTTACACGCAAATGTCCGTCTTATCCCATTTTCACTTAACCCATTTTTATCCATCCCAAATGTTTTTTCCTTCAAAGATCTTTCCTTGTTTGACACGGGCAACTATACATGTTTGATAAAAGGAGACAGATCTACAAATCTGGCTTCTGTCACACACTATCTTTTCGTCAAAGGTCTGATCATGCAACGGATTTATTGACATTCCATGGCGTTATGCTTTATTGTCATACGCTGATTTTGATATAATTTAAATATACTTTTAAGGTCTTATCAATGTTTTATAGTTTTGAAATATTATTAGTTAGAATAGTGCGTTAAAATTTGTCAATATTCACATTAATACAAATGAGATTTTCTCTTTATTAGTTTTGAATAAAAAATTTTAAATAAAAATTTGTTTAGTTAAAAACAATATTTGTCATGAAAATTATTACAAAGATGATTAACAACAACCCAACATCCAGGTAGGGTAGAGAGCATTGAGATACGCGCTGACTCGCATCTTTTGCATCTTAATAACAGTAGCACCACCAACAACAACAACCACAACAACAATCACAACATCAACAACGGGAACGTTAGTAGCAGCAACAGAAATGACATCAACGCCGGTTTACACAGATGCCCTGACACCGAAAAGAAAGATGAATGTCACAATTTTCTCGTGCTAAACAACTGCTCGTCAATACATTATAACAGCAACACCAATGTCAACCATTCAAAATCTCATTCCAACTCATTTTGCATGTCATCATCGCCATCATCGTCATCATCATTTCCGCTGACATTGACCTTCATAGAAAATCGACCGACCTTGATCACTTGTTTTTGCACTGGTGGCACTCCTCCACCAATCATGTCCCTTTATTTTTCAGGTCACGAGGTCACTGGCCTCTTCCACGTGCTCAGTAACTTCACGCTCGTTGGTCAGAAGGTTGGCAGGCGTTTATGTAAATTTTATGATGCAAATTTTACGTTGCAAGTTATTATCTTTTGTTTCATGCAAGTTTCTACTTCACCCTGACGTGAATAGCATATTGCAAAGCACGAATTTTATGTTTTTATTCTGTCTGTTTGGCACACTGTTTGGACTTTTGAACTGTTTGTTGTGTCGTTCAAACGAAACTTTTTCAACGAATAGAAAAAAATAAACTAAATATTATTTTTTAAAAATTTTGAATAAAATAGTATTGTACCACTGAATGTTAGACAACAAAAACACAAACACATCGATCGATGGACAGGGATTGAGACGAATCGTACAGAGAACAGAAAGATGGTCTGACCGAATGTTCTTCACTGCTGAAGACGACAACAAACAAATCAGATGTTCAGCCAGTGTTTCTGGTTTGATTTCAGACACATCAGCCATTGCTCTGATCAACGTTCTGTGTCCGTTCTTCTTCTTATTTATGATCTTCCCTCTGTAAACATTTTAGTTTAAAAAGTTGCAGGCGTTCTCCTGTTTTTATTTTTTTTCCTGTTTGTTCAGTTTTGTTTTTATGCTTTTGCCACGTTTAAGCTGTACCTGTTTTTTCCTCTATTTAAAACTTTTTTATTTTTTATGTGATGAAAAAGAAGGAACCTTTTCTTTCATCTGCATGATTTTGTTTAAAAAATTAAGATGCGACTAAATATATCAAGACTGACACAGGTGAATAATTTTTTATTATTCTTCATCCTTCAGCTCTGACATATGCATAATCGCTTACATACCATTCCTGTATTCAAACCTGCGTGCCACGAAGACTGTACACCCAATAAACGACGTACGCACACACGCGAGTTATGTACGCAAGCACCGCATCATACACTTACGGCGTGTGATAGCCTTTGAGTATCGGACCTACAGTATTCGAACCAGGCCAAAGCGTAACTGCACGAGACATGGCACTTCTATCGACTGAGCTAACTCGCTGACAAATGAATTATCCCATTATCTTTTTAATATTGTAGATGTAAACTTTGATGTTTTTCATTTTATGTAAATTTTTTTGATATAAATTTCACTTAACTTTGCCTAACATAAACATACATCCTCGCTCAACTTTTCATTTGACAAGTACTTTTAACTTTATACTTCACAAAATATTGATTCGTATATACATACGTAATAAACTTTTCATAATTCATCAAATACTTACAATTCACCTTTCCTCCTATAATTCACAAATTCAGACAAGCCGATAATTATTTGTTTCCATGCGGAATCTCGCTTAAGTGCACTGAACGTTCATTTGAAATGTCACGTGACTGGTAAGCCAGAGATGACGTCATTGTTCTGGACGATAGAGAACGAAAATGGAACGCTTATAAATTTGCATGAAGGACAACTTGCTTTTGAATTTTGGACTCTTGTAATGGTAGGTCGACAGTTGAATTTATTTCTTTTTTTCAAATCAACATTGTTCATTGTGTTCAGTTCAACATATTTCTTTGGAGTATATCCATTTGAATGGCTAATTTAATTGATTTCTGTATTGTATATACGTCACTTGTATGTGATTTTCGCTTTAGAAAGTGTTTTTAATCGTTAATAATGGTTAATTTATTGTATTATGTTGTATTATATATATATATATATATATATATATTATATATATATATATATATATATATAAACAAAATTCACCTCAATTTCTTCCATCCATTATTCGTCCATTCACCCACATTCGCCACGTGACAGGACTTGAACAACGGCAGCCTGGAAATGAAACTGTTCATGAGGAGGGCGAGTGTGAAGCACTTCCGGGACTACACGCTACTGGCCAGCAACAGCGTCGGCACCACCTCACACGTCGTGCGGCTTCATAGAAGTAAGTGGCCGATGTTCGGCGCATTATTATTATTATTATTATTATTACTACTACTACTACTACTACTACTACTACTATTATTATTATTATTTTCTCTTAGATATTCCTCAGAGGTTGAAAATTGAATGGTTTATTAACGAGACTATATCATTATTAAAACTTTAAAAGACGCGTAACAATGGTTTAATGGTTAAGGTGAGCGGCACTGCTATCGCATTGACCGGCTTCAAATGCAGAGAGAATCTCCTCCATGGCGTGCGGTGTGTCCGATGCGTTGATTCGCGTGTTTTTTGCTGTTGGTTATAACTTGGAGATAGGCTAGGAAGGGAATTATACGGAAAGATAAAAAAAACAAAAATAAAATTGCTGGTAATGGATAATAATAATAATAACAATAAAATAAATTTATAAATAATTAAAATAAAATAAATAATAAAAATTTTGTTGTTACTGGTTTAAAAGATGGCAGAATTGTTGATAAAGTTTTTCAGAGATAACTAAAACCTAGAAATATTTAGTACTCTTTGAAGTGTTTTTGATGCGTTGTTATTGTTGTTGTTGATGATGTTTTTGTTGTTGTTATTGTGTTGTTGTTGTTGTTGTTGTAGTTGTTGATATGTATTGAAGTTGTCATCTCAGCTTAAATGGCTATCGATGAAACTATTACTTTCTTTCTTTCAATGTAGATGCTTATCATCGTCGTGGCAGATGCAAAGTTGCAGTTCTGCATTTAATGGTGATTTATTGACAGCTTTGTCTGAGATGCGGATGGTGACTGGTGATGATGATGTTAATGTGGATGGTGGTGATGATGTGGATGGTGATGTGAATGGTGGTGGGGATGTTGATGGCAGTGGTGATGTAAATGATTAAGGAATGATCTATAATAAGAAGTTTGAAATTTTTGAGAAAAAAAAATTTCGATTTTTTAAAACCATTAAAGTTGAGGAAAAAGAATCGGAAAGAAATTGGTTGAACCATCGGACGGAGCATCAAAAGAAAATGTTTGACGCTGGTGATAACAATTTGAAAGACGATGAACAACAATCTGAATCACATCTCCATCCTCATCTCCATCCTCATCATCACACTTTCAATTCTTCAACTCATCGCAACAATTTTGAAAAGGAAAAGGATCATTTTAAGGATGATTTCAACAACACTCATCGATCTGTCAACGCTGACAAGTCCTTTGCTACCAATCAGTCAAATTCAGCTGAGTTTCTTCACATTTTGCGAAAACATCAAATTATGATCTTGTTTAATTTAGCGCTAGTTATATCGATTTTGAAAATGTTATAAAGTATCGCATGTCATGTCATTTCATAAAGCAGCTGTGCAAATTTTTGTCTTATAATCAAGACGTACATCACAGATTTTACAGATTTTCAATATTTCTGTGAAAGAATTCGTATTCAAATTACACTCTTAAGAAATTGAGACAACGTCGTCCTTTCATTTGTAATAAGGAAATTTTGTTTGAAAGCTGTATTCTTGTATTTCATGTCATCTATTCATTTATGCATTACATAGATGAAGAAGTTTTTACCATGAATTCAAAATTATTTGATTCGAAACGTTGCGAAAGATTTCAAAGCAGAACTGCAAGATCACACTATAAATCAAAAAAATTTAACGATTTCTTTTCATGCGTTTGAAGTTATTACATTCGTATTGTTATATCTGGGACGGTCTTAGCTGATGCTTTGGAAATCAGCGAATTATAATGGTTGTGTTCCGTGCACTTACACTGAAATTTATTCCATGGCAGGCCTATACTTAGCGAATTGCAATTGCATCTTGGCGCATTGCAAAGTCATGCGTATTTGCTTTGCCTAAAGGTGTCTGCTCTGCTGCAACGAATATAAAATCAATGACAATAACGAAATTGAATCGTGGAATTTAGGATGCTTGAAGCTGATCACATAAGAAGGCAAATGACAGAACACTTCCAATGCAGCGGCACGGAACAAACAGTATAAAATGCTGAAAAAGTTTTGGGGTTTTGTCTAGCAGGGCTGAATTATGTGAAAAATAAATTTGAAACTGTGTGTAATACGTAATAAATGAGTGAAGTCAAAGATTTCCAGTAAGTTTTACAATATAACAGAGGGATTCCAGCCAAACATTCCATTTTTACTTGAAGCTCAGACGATGACCACGCAATACATTTTTTCTTGAATAACGATACTACGACTACAAGTACACACATTTACCAGATGTCCCCCCGTTGTGGGCAGTGTTGTTATTACAAGCCAGTAAAACTCAGTTTTTAGACATAAATATTTATCCTTTTTTAGTTTTGTGACACGAATAGTTATCATTATGAACTACGTACTATAACACAATTATTTTTAGGTATGTGGCGCATAAATAGTGAATTAAGCTTGTAGATTGTTACTAGATTCATTCAATACTCAATCACATAAGTATGAAAATGTATGATTTTGCAATGCAAATCCAGACGTTTTTGATATATAGTATCTTGAATCGACCGAATAGTTATTACTGAATTACTGAGCACACACTATAAGCTCGATTTTTTTGGAATATGACGCTGATATAGAGAATTTTGTACCAGATTCATGCAATAGTGGATCTAAGGGGACCATACTCCCCTTTGTGAGAATATTTTTATTAAAATTCAGTAAATCTCAGTTTTTGGTCAAAAATCAACCAAAAATTTACGTGATGAACCAAAAAAAGATCACTAACGCCTAATTTTAGCTAACGCTAGTAACAATTTGGTTAGTTTGTCGGCTCCCCCGTCAAATTTTAAAATTTAAACATTTTTAACATTTTGGTCCGCCCATCAAGGTTGTTCAGATTCTGCCCTCTACCTCTTGACTTGTAGTTTATTAACTGACTATAAATTGAATACAAGTAGTGAGCGTATCTTTAATTTTAACAACTTGATTAAATTTTTAAAGATTATATAAAGAAAAATAAATCAATTCCTCAAATCAAAGTTTCATAGGTTCCAAAATGGTTCAAAAGCACTTTCCAGAAATTTTTTTTACCTCAAGGATAGGCAGACGTCACAAGTAATAATTGGCGCTTGTTTTAAATTAAATTCGCCGGGCGTTTTATTAATCATTAATGTGAAATAAGTTTTCATTTTTATGATATTAATAATAATTTTCCAATTTTGTGTTACTGTCCGGCAAAGTTCGCAACATGGACAGATCAGGTATTTTAATTTTAAAATTTAAACTCAAATTATATTTTATATCAGAAACATTATTAATAATTTATTTGTTTAATAATTTTTTATTTATAAATTTAGTTTTAGTTATGTTATATAATAGAATATTAATAAATAACTAATATTTAATTTAATATTTAGCAGCTTTTTTGTGTCTTCTTTCTTTTCTGAATTCTTTTTTTAGTTTTTTTTTATTTTTTGTGTTAGAGTTGCTTATATAATTTATTTTATATTTTAATATTATAACTATATATAATACATATCACATGAGATTATAAAAAGTATAAAAAAACCCTATCTCTAAGTCTAAAAAAAATCAAGCTTATGACATAAGAAGCTTAAGGAATGTAGTGAAAAAAGTTGAATTTGCTAAATCTTTTGACAGACAAGCCCAGTAAAAAAAGAGGAAGAACTGATGATGATGATGATGGTGGTCATCGTGGTCCTGGTCGTGGTGGAACGTCTGGTGGCGAATCTACAGGCAGTTATAAGAATAAGGAAGAACAACCTCAGTTTGAGGAGATGATGCTCAAAATGACACTTACACATGGTTTATCATTGCCAGCATTTAAATTCATCAGTGATACTTCTTGTGGCTTACATGGCTCTGTTTACATGGTGAAGTACAAAGAGGATGGTATGTTGTGTAGCTCCAAATTATTTATGTTTTTTTTTTTATTTTCCATGTAGTATATTATACCTGGGTAGCAAAATGGTGTATAGGTGAAAAGATGTCTGGTTCTGCTGTTGCAGTGACTCGGCTTAAATGCAAAAATGTTCCTGTCAATGTGCGTGTTGCTGATGTCTAAGAATTGATTATGAAAGAAATAAAAAATCAGTGTCCTAATATTTTTGTTTTTCAGTGTTTCTGTTGATTTGTTGATATAGTTTTATGTTTAAAATTATTTGTTTTTTTATTTTTTCCACATTCTTGATTTCAGATTTTGTTGTCAATTGTTGATTTAATTGCAGTGAATGAAAAAATTGTCATTTTACATTTCAACAATTTTATTTTCTTTGTCAATTTTTTTACATATTCTCTTAAAACTTTCTCCTTATGTTGAATCAGATAAATTAGCTGCAATAAAAGAAATTTGTCAGGACCATAAAGTCCTTTCCATATCTGACATCAACGAAGCCACTATGTTAAAAAAGTTAACACCCCATCAGAACATTATGTCATTGTTGGATGTAGTTAATAACAATGGTTGGTGGCTTCTTTATTTTTATTTGTCATTATTTTTTGATCATCTAGAGAATTATTTCAACTTCGTCTGCTTTTAATATTGGGACCATTTTTCTATTAGTTATGTCCCTACCATCATTGCACACTGTCTGTGATAGGCAGGGAATTTTTTTGCGTTCGAACCCCGTCACTGCAGCTGCATGAATAGTAGGCACCTCAACCATTACACACCTCACTGCCACCACAGGAAAGTTCTATCTTGTGTTTGAGTATTTGGAGTTCGACCTCAGAAGCCTTCTTGATTCAAGATTGATATCATTGATGGATCATCAGGTTGCCTCGCTCTCAAAGCAATTGTTTCAAGGTTACTAACCCCATTGATGATGAAATGGTTATTTTAAAAATGATAATATTTGTTTAACATTAGATGAACTTAATTAATGTTTGGTATTTTAGTCTGTATTAGTTGTTATATTAGTCAAAATGACTTGGTGCTGTATGTTTATTAATATAATTAATATAATTAACGATAAATTATTATTAGTAATAATAAATACGAATGGCATGAACAACAGGTCTCTATCACTGCCACCAGAATAATATCCTCCATATGGACCTGAAACCTTCGAACATACTCATCAGTCAAAAGTAAAAATTGGATATTAATATCCTAATATGTTGGTTAAATATGTGACATGTTTTGGTGTTAATTTAGCTTTGTACAGCAGCCATGATGCTATTGATGGTAAAAAATTAAATTGTGATAGTTGATGATGCAATTTGACCAACTTAAATAGTAACGATAATAACATTAGTTTTTAATTTTTTCAATTCAATAGTAATAATTTTTGTAATAAATTATAAATTGAAATTTATTATTTTATTAATTAATTTTAATTTATTAATTCTAAAAATTTTAATAAATGATTTAATTTTTTTCACACGAGGTTTCAGGTTAAGTTAACGGGATTTGATTTCAGTCGACTGATTTCAGCGAATGACAGTCTCCCTGACGTTAGCAAGGTTAGGCTGCTACACCACTATATTAATCAATCTTATGCTTTGTATAATATGGACGACTCGGTGGTCTGATGGTTAAGATGTTAAGATGCCTGGCATTAATGTTGCAGTTACTGGGTTCGAATACAAAAAGAAGAGATCCATACACCTGTCACATACAGTGTGCGTGTGTGTGTGTGGTGATGCGTTGATTTAGTTTATTTGCATACACTGTGTGTTTGTTTGTTTGTGTGTTCGTTTGTTTGTGTGTGTGTGTGTGTGGTTGATACCTATAAGGAGTATTAAAGAGGGAAATGTAGTGAAATAAAAATGAAAAGTAACTATACTAATGTATGAGTGTCGGTGAGTTTGTCTCATTACATCTTAGTGTATGTTGTATTGAATCTTCTCAAGTAACTCTGAACCGTTTAATAATAAATAATTGTATAAGAAAAACCCCATAAGAAGAATGAGCAACCGTTGTTATTATTGAGGATGGTGATGGAGGCAATTTCAATATTTTCAATGGTGATTATATATGATGATGTTATATATATATATGATGGTGATGATATATGATGATGGTGATGATGATTTGTGATGATGGTGATATGTGATATGATATGTGATGATGATGGTGATGATGATGACATATATATATATATATATATATATATATATATATATATATATATATATGACATATATATATGATGATATGATGGCATATATATATATATATATATATGAAAGTATGATATATATATATGAAAGTATGATCACGTGACTCCATAGATTAAGGATTTGCACTGGTTGGTAATTGAAAAGAGGATTGTTTTTAAAATTTGCTTATTAATGTTCAAGTGTTTAAATGGTTTGGCACCACGAAATCTGACGGAGATGTTTACACTCAAAGATATGACTGCTCAGAATTTTGTCTTAAGATCAAACGATCAGAATAACTTGACAGATCGGGTGTCAAAATTGAAGATTGGGTTTCGTAACTTTGCTGTATGTGGTACGAAAATATGGAACAGTCTTCCATGCGTCAAACGTCGACCAGGATGTCACTGTTGCAGTTTAGGAGAGAATTGAAAACACACCTGTTTTGAAGATTAATTGAAGTTGTGAATAGTATATTGCATGTTGCTCTTGTTGTTTATGAATGTAGCTTATCGATAACGTAACATTCATTTGTTTTATGCTGTTTTTTTATTTACATTTTAATTATATAATTGAGTTGTCGAGTACGTAATGTATGTGGGTGTTTTATGATGGGATGTGCTTACGTTGAATGTGTTTTGGATGTGAGGAGATGTGTGTGTTTCGTGTGTTTCTAATAATTTGAATCGATTTATAATTATTGTGCTGGTGGCTGGGTATTTATCTGTTGGTTGTTCTGAATTATATGTTATCGTGCATTTTCTGAGCGTAATTGTGTGTGATCGATGTGGATAAAGTGTGGATGAATGTATCTATGATTTGATTTAAAATGTTTGCTGTTTGGTTCTTATATGGTTGTTACATTACTTTGAGTGATTAGGTATGGTCGAAAGTATATGTGTGCATCTGTGCATGAATTTAAAGGATTTATCTGTTTTGTTTTAGTTCTTTTTACAATGTATACTTATGTTTATTTTCGAAATATTTATGTTTTTGTTTGATCACTTAAATGGACACAAAATTTTTTTTGGTTATGTTGGATAGCGACTTTGGGTAGTTCTATAAAAGTTGCTAAACAAGTGTTCTTATAATAATTTATATATATATATATATATATATATATATATATATATATATATATATATATGATGGTGATGATATACAAGTGTTCTTATAATAATTTATATATATATATATATATATATATATATATATATGATGGTGATGATATATGATGAGCAACCGTTGTTATTATTGAGGATGGTGATGGTGGCAATTTCAATATATTCACTGGTGATGATGATATGATGATGACAGACTATAATAATAGCCATAAAGGTGCCACTTCAGAATTGAATGTAACGTCAATTTATGACTATGTATTTATAATAGTGATCACTACGATGATACAGTTGATGACAGTGATTAAAATGATAATGGCTAAAATAATGGTGATGATGACATGTGACGTCACTGCTAACAGGGGGAAAGTTTGAACTACCGGGCGCCTGAAGTTCTGCAGGATAGTGAAGATTATAGAATGGTTGCTGACGTCTGGAGCTGTGGGTTGGTGATGGTGTTGGTGGTGATGGTGTTGGTGGGGATGGTGGCGGTGGGGATCGTGGCGGCGATGATGGCGGTGGTGATTGTGATGATGATGGTGGTGATTATTGTGATGATGATGATGATGGTGACGATGTTTTTTGAAGTTTGAGTTACTTATTGCGATCTTCCAGTTTAGTAGTAGTAGAAGCAGGAGCAGCAGTAGTAGTAATAGTAGTAGTTGTTGTTGTAAACATAGCAGTAATTTTTGTAGTAGTAGTAAAAGTAGTTTTTGCCATCAATTTGCCATGTTTTCTACCAGATGCATCATCGGTGGGACGTTCAATGGAACGGACGTCTTTATTTCCGAGAACAAATTAGAACAACTGAATGACATTTACGAATTATGCGGCCCTCCTCCATCTCGCCATTCCTCTAATGCCAACTCGCCATCGCAACCCGATCAGAAGCAGGCCATAGTCTGTCAAAGACACGTTAGAAAGCTATTCAGATCGTTAGTATTTCTACCTGTTTTATTGCTAATGTGTAACTTGACAGATTTATTTTTCGGCGGCCTGATGGCCCATTTGGTTAAGGACGTCTGATCCTGGCTCGAATATATATGACAAAATGCTCCCCTGTGTGTGATACGTCCTTTAAGTCGTATTCATATAAACTGTTTGTGTGTTGTTGACTCCTCTGAACTTTGAAAGTGTAATAGAGACCCTTTCAGCCTTTGCCGAGGTAGGGTGGAGTTAGGTTAGATGGTGAATGCAGTCAGTGGAGATGGGTGAGATGTTGAATATGGCTAATGTCAAAGATGGTCGAAAAATTGTTGCTCAATGATCCATTGTGTCATTTTTTTAGAATGCGAATGCTGTTTAAATAAAAATTCAATTTTATACGATGTAGCTGAATTTGTTAGATTTGATTGTTAAATTTTGGTGGTAAGAATAAACTCAAAAGAACGATATAATTTAAACTATTTTTATTATATAAATTGTATTAACACAACGCATGCGATGTGCTGCCGATTCATCCACATAGCATTTTTTACCCTACCTAGTGTGCCAGCCGCTGCCCTGGATCTGCTAGACAGCATCTTGGTTGTCGATCCACTTATCCGAATTTCTGCTGAAGAGGCTTTAGGTTCTGACTGGCTGAAAGATGTCAATCCCGAGAGAGTGAAACCTCCTAAGTAAGTTTTGAAGAATTTTTCAAGTGAATAATTTAACTAATTAATTAATTGTCAATTTATTTCATGTATAAATTTTTGTTAAGCGCTGTGATTAGTAGTAAATAATAATTTATTAATTATTAATAACCTGATAACTAAATGTTAATCAATACTAATAATTAATATTTCTAAAATTCATCGGTCCAGTTTGTAGCTAAACGATTTGTCATTGATGTTTTATTTGTGTTCTTTATTTTACCATTACATATCATCATTATGATTGCGGTAACTTATTTCATTGCTCTCGTATCTCATTCCGAATATTAATTATTATTTTTTTTGTCATCAATCGTTATCACAACTTCATCGTCGCCATCAATCATCGTCTATATCACCAGTTACCACGTTCTACCTTAACTCTATCATCATCACCACCTCACATCACCACTTAGACTCCCTACTGTTCGAGAGTATGGAAAGTTTTGTCAAATCTACCGAAACAACGGAATTTAGTTAGATACTGATAGCACGTGCTAATAAACTGTCTGTTTTGTTTTATGCTTTTTTTTAGCTGCGCACGCACACACATATACATATATATATATATATATATATATATAATATATATATATATATATATATATATATATATATGGTTGAGGCTTGTACATACAATTATCAATAAATATTACGGCATTTTTAGTTTTTAGTTTAGTATTAGTAGTAGTAGTTTAGTTTTTTAGTTTAATTTTTAGTTTTTATTAGTTTCCGAAAGTAAAAACCGAACCATGAACTAACTAATCAAAGCTGGAAATGCTGTGACATTTCTTAGAAATTATATATTTATATACATATATATGTGTGTGTATGTATGTATATATATATCGATGTATTTATATGTGTGTGCTTGTATGTATGTGTTTGTGTGTGTGTTTTTTATATTTCTACATTCCCTACATCACGAGTTTATCACATTTTTCCGTCAACATATTCCACGTTTATATTTTTAATTCATGAGCGTTTGTAAAATTGTTGCATTTTGATTCTGTGATATTGTCCTCCATTTTGTACGCTTGAAATGTTTTTAACAACCGGTGATGAATTCTGATACATTTTTCATCTTTTGAAGATATTCAATAAAAATAATAATTTTTCAATTTAGGAGTAGCGTAATTTAAATGACAAAAGTTTGAATGATTTTTGAAGGTGTCATCATTTATAACAAGGTGTGTACGCTCGTCAGAGTTTTTAGTACTTGGAGACAACTCGCGTTATAAAATCAGCTCTCCATAAACTAATCCAAGATTTGATTTTTCTAAAAAAAATTGGGATTTTCGACAACATGAAAAGATTAACGACACTGATATTGATTAAAAAGTGCCTTTTGTCAGTTGGTGGCAATCCTGTGGAATTGTTTTTATTCATTTACGCATTAACATTCGCCAGTTAAATTATATCTTAAATGTTTTTAGTAAATTAGAAAAAATTACAAGAGCAACGTTTGATATATTGAAAGACGTACTCAAAATAATCCAAAGGCAAAGAATGTACACGCATTACGGTGTACACGGAAAACAAACTAATGTCATTTGCTTAACTATAATTAATATAAACTGATTGAGTCAAGAAATACTTTGAAATTCCACTACTGAAAATATTGTATCCGTGTGTGTGTGTCTTTCTCGCTATATATATATATATTATAATATATATATTTGTGTGTGTGTAATTATAATGTTTATTTTGGCTTCTTTTTGGTTTTGGCATAAGAAATAATGACGAATGAATAGAAAACGCATTGCAATGCAAATATATAAACTAAAACCTGAGCAATACAATAGACAGCACAGAACAATAAAAAAAGTCCTCCTAGTCCAAAAAATATGTCACATAAATACAAAACACAAAATAACGTTGCGTTCAATATGTCAAGTTATCACCGATTATACGTTCATGCTTTTGATTTGGTTTTTTTAATTTTCCTACATTTTAACAGTAAGACTTATTTTTATAATAAAATATTTTATTTCCTAACTATCATATTTTTTTCGGTTTTACCCATGTATCAGAAGCATACACACACTGACACACACACACCATACATACACACACACACACACAATTGAATATTTTTGTAGTAAAATACTTATTTTAAAAAATTCTTAAAATTAAAAACTTTGTTTCCTCGTAGACAGCAAAGCGGTAGTGGTCAATTTAGCCTATAAGAAACCAGTCCATTGCAATGATTATCATGGTATTTACCCATGTTCCAATTCTGTTGATGGGGATTTGACGAGTTTGGCACATACGTTGGAAGGGGGTAGTTACAACTGGATGGTGTTTGACTTGTCTGGATTGTACAGGGTGGAATATGTTGTGCTGCATAATGTCAACAAGAATAAAAATTCTAATGGGTTTGAAGTTGGAAATGGTAATCAAATTATTCTGTTTTAATTCATAATTTCATCGTAAGATTTAAGACTTATTTTAAATATTTGTTTTCGAGTTGAACATTTGTATAAATACAATAGTGTTTAATGAAAATGTTTGAATTTGTATTTGACGTTCTGGTTTCACAATAGTCACAAGAATGAACAAGTTTTCAGTTGGATTGCTGTTGGATTACACTGTAGGATCAGCACCAGCTGTTAACAGCCAATGCGGAATCTCCTCGTACGATGCAACAATGGGATATACATATTTGCTAAATTGTTCTCAGCCATTTCAAAAAACAAGATACGTCGTGCTGTTTGCCAATACATTGGATAAAATTGTCAACGTGTTAGAATTTGAAATATATGGAGATAACCGAAGTAAATTGACAATTTGAAATTAAATTTAAAACAAACCTCATAAAAATTAAAAAAAAAACTTTTCAAATTCAGCTGGTTATGTCGATCAGTACATGGGTTGCTATCAAAACGTTGCATTGTTATCAAGTAACCAAGGCAGTGTAACTATGTTGCATCAATGTCTTGAGAAGTGTGCCACTACATTATTTGCCGGAGTCACCGTAAGCTCGAAATAATTATGCATTAAATGAACCCTAAATTAGCAATTTTTGCCAAAAAATTGGTAAATTCATTCCTACGCGCTGAACAAGTTTTTAATCAAATGAAAAATGATCGCAGAATGGTAAGGATTGTCATTGCAGTAGCACATTATTTGGCGACCTCGTCTCCTCAGATAATTGTAGAGCTGCTTGTTCGAGTGATGTTCATTTCTGTGGGGCTCCTGGTTACTCTGCTGTTTATAATGGTAAATAATATTTACAATTGTTCATTGTTGAAAGAACTTGGAAATTTATGTAATAATCTCATATTTTCAGTTTCTGAATGTTCATCTAGGATTTCAAACTCACTTGACTGCAATAGGAGAAGTATGTTTTTGCCAGACATTTGTTAACAAAAATGTTCCGAAATGTTTTTTTATGAAAATGCGTTTATAATTTCCAACGCTTATTTTGATGACAGATTGCGCGGTTAACAACGGCATGTGTGGACAAGACACGTGCCAAACAATCCTCATTGGAGACTCCAACATCAGCGAATGTTCCTGCCGTGCCGGGTACCACAAAATGTTTATCAACGATGACTGTAGAGGTGAGAATTATTTAATTATTCATCATTTATAATATTTTAGCAATAAAATACTCCTAAGATATCGACGAGTGTTCACTGTCCACAAATTCATGTTCCGCCAGCATTTCAACCTGTTCAAACACTGCTGGATCATACCACTGCATCTGCACAGAGGGCTACTTGAACAGTGGTGAACACGACTGCATAAGTAATCTTGATTATATTTTTTCCCTGTATTTAAAAAAATCATTTCAAGAGATGCAAATTTTATATTGCTTGCGAATTATTAATATTCAGTGTTTAACCCCTTAGAGCAAAGCGTATCGTCAAATAGGCAAGCAATTATTGGAGGTGCGGTTGGTTCACTGCTGGGTCTACTGCTCGTTGGTGGCATTGTGTTCGTTGTGTGCTTCTGTCTTTTGAAGAACAAGAAAAAAACAAAACGTAATAGTTATTAATCCGGTTTTGATTTAAATATTTTTGAAAATTAATTCTTTTTCACTATTTTTTTTCTCTTATTCTTTTTCTATTTATTTGAAATGTTCCATATATTCAGATCAAGCCAAGATGACGACGAAATCATACCAAGTATGCTATTATAGAAGTTTTCAATTTTTTACAAAAAAAAAACACATTTGCTTAAACACATTTTGTTGAAGACCAAACAAGAAACGTCGGTTGCCATAAGAAAGGCATCATCAGGTTTAATGGAAGTTCCAGCTTAGTTGCAATAGAGCAGTTAGAATTGTATTACAAATCGTTAACAGATCGTGGAGTCAACGAACAATTTCAAGTATTCTTAATTATCATTTTGTTACATAAAATAGCTTTAAAGAAAATTTTAAAATATTCAAACAATAAATTTTTAAACATTTCAGAATATTCCGAAACAAAGTAGCAAGAGTCGTTCCTACGCCGAAAGGTCTGAACATGAGAAAAATAATTTACACAAGGACATTTTGCCTTGTAAGGATTATGAATTTGTTTCCAAATGTTTTGAAACTTAGTAATTTATTTCTTAATTCTAGTTGATCACAACAGAGTAGTGTTGAAAATGTTAAACGATAAGCCTTCATCCGACTACATTAACGCATCGACGATCCTGGTATATAACCCTATCGCTAATTTTTATTGAAAACTTTTTACATTTTTCATAGATAACTGTTTTTTTCAGAGTTACAAATCAAGTCAATACAGTTTTATTTCTGCGTAAGGTATATCAAAGTATTTTATAAAAATTCAAACATTTTTAAATATACTGTCATTCAATATTGAAAGGTTTGAATAAAGAAACAGTTGATGACTTCTGGCGGATGGTTTGTGAGAAAGAGGTTTGCCTGATTGTCCTGTTGAGTTCCAGTGAAGAATCTTTCAATGTGATTTGTTCTTTTTAAATTAATACTCATCATGTTTTATTAATTTTCTGGATTTAATTTCAGAGAAATAATTTTTTTAACTGTCTTCAAAGAAATGATGATAAGTTACAATTCAAAAATAATATTTCGATAAATTGTGTTCGCTTGGACAAATGGCCTACTTACGAAATTAGAAAATTATATATGACAATGGTGAGTGAAATTGAAGTTTGTTTTAAAGTTTTTATCATCTAAAAATAATAAAATAACAATGCGAATTATTTTTCATAAGAATACTCAAGAACTTATAGTAACCCATATGTGGTTCAACCACTGGCCAGATGAAAAAACTCCAGACGACACAGGCGGTCTTTTAAACTTTCATCACCAAATGAAATCATTTGTGCAGAACTGGAGGGCTGTTTATAAAAAAAATCCATGCATCATCGTTCAGTGCGAGTTAGTTCATAAGAAAATAATTTTTTTTGATATATTTTTAAGAATTAAGTTAATACAAAATATCAATTGATAATATTCAATGAAACAGCTGATCAGACGATTAGTTTGGTAAATAAATATTTTGACACCATCACAACAAACAACAGGACAGGCGTAGGTCCCACGGGAATTTTCATAGGTTTGGATTACTTGATTGAACAGTGCAAAGAAAAAAGAATGGTCGATGTGCTTGGATGCTTGAAGCATCTCAGATCTCACAGGAATTTCATGATTCAAACTAAGGTTTTTTTATTGTCAAACAATCATTGATATTTTAAGATTCTTTTCAAAATATATATAGATAAAACACGTTATAAATTTATAAATTAAAAAAAATGACTAAATCTAGGAGGAATACGATTTTTTATACAAAACAATGATAGCTTACCACAAACTCGGTCACACAACATGTTTCTCCATCAATGATGGCTCATTTGGTGATTTTATAAATGATGAGAAGTTTGAAGAAAAGTTAAAAGAGCAATTGAAAGTAATGACATAAATGAAATTAATTAAAAATAATTTTTCCTCATTACATCAAACTTTTATTTACAGATGATTTTCGGAAGAGATGAAATATCACACAGAGGTATTTCTAAATTAAAAAATTGTTGTTCGATTTGAAAATGATTAATTTTCGCTTTTTCATCAGATGATAATAATAACATGAACAGTTCAAGCGGTTTCAATTTGCACCGGGTATGTAATAATTTGAATATTTTTGAATTTGGTCGAATTTGGTAAAATTCTCCTCTGACGAAATTGGACATTTTTCCAAATGTTTCCAAATCTAGCTTGGATTTTTGTTTTAACATTTTTCATTTTTGCTTGTACTTTAGTTAAAATAAAACGCTCTTTATAAACAATTTAATCATCTAAGCGTTTGCAGTTTGTATAGATTTGCAAAAAATCTAATCCGGTACAACCCAAGTTTAAATGTGATCAATGAATTTTTTAATAGTTTTTTCAGTTTTATAATACATAAAATAAAAAATAATTATACTTATAAATATTTTATACTGAATATTTCAAGTGTTTCAATATGCCCAACGCCTTTTTGACTTGCGAACTAAACGTAAACTTGAAAGGAGACAGGTTATATGAAGATATGCTTGGTGATGGCGAGATTATTGTAGTTGTGGAATCAAACAAGACTAAGAAGGTAATTTTTGAAAGTTTAATTAGTTGTAAACCTTATGGCTGATATGAAAAATATTTCAAATATTTTAAAACTTGATTGAGCAGAGCTGCATGGATGTTTTAGTTCCTAGCTCCGGCCGAAAATTAAAATTTCAAAACATCTTCGTCGAAAACAGTGAAGAGAAGTCCTACCTATACAAAACGATAAATAACATCCAGAACACGGCAACGACATTAATTCTTACTAAAAACAATTCAGAGGTGCGTGACGACAATGCCGATGATACTCTTTACAAAGCATTATCGGATCCTTCCAGGCGCTTAACATTGTACTCAATTTCATCGTTGGACCAGATAGGATCTTTATACAAGTTGTTGAAAAACGTTATAAACAACGCTGATTTGCCACCTGTTCCAATTTTATTCAGGCGTGTGACGTTATTTCTAATGTATTAATAATTAATAAAGGTTTATTAATAAAGATTAATAAATTAATTTTTTTCTAGAAGTTTTTATGAAAGAAAAAAATGTAAATTATTTTTTTAGGAATTCTAAAATGTTAAACGTTAACGTTGTACTGGTGATGCTGTCGTTGTTTGAGATGATGGACAAGCACAAGCAGGTAGATGTCTACCAAGCAGTCTACCAACTACAACCACACAACTACCGCAGCTGCAGCAACAACGACGACGACAAGTTTGTCGCGATATACGAAAATGATGAAGTTTTCATAACACTGGACCAATATAAACTTCTTTATCATGTGACTGCAAAGATTATTAATAATGAAACATAGAATCTGAATGAAAGTGTACAATCCAAAATGTTTTTTGTACAATTGTTCAAAATCGTCGATATCGAAATGAAATAAATAGACGACGTTTTCCTTTATTGTTTTATTACAATCATCATCGATATCGTAATTAAACTAACTAAAATTTAAGGCGTAAGAAAATTTTCTTTGACGTGTTTCGTTAGTATCATAATCATCACTGACATCGCATGGAAGTTAAAAAATGGTTTCATTGATGTATTTGGTTGAAAACATAAAAAAATTGGTGTTTTTTTTGTATGCGTTTATTTTCGCGCGTTTTTTAAAATTTATTATTAACTTCGAGTAATAAATCCTAAGTGCAACTGTATATAACTCTACATAACTGCGCAATCCATTACAAAACTCTACATAACCGCACAAACTCTACAAACAATTGTATAACCACGTAACTCTATAAAACCGCGCAACTCTATATAACCAAGCAAACCACAACAATCAATTAATAAAAATCCCACTAAAACCATGGAACCACCGCGTTCCTGCTGAATGTATGGTGTGATACCAAACAAATAAAAACATAAATCTATTTATTTCTACACTTTGAAATGCTATTAGTTAACAATTTTATTACAACTATCATTTTTCTTTCAATAAATTTCCAGAGGTATCGACAACGACACACGCACATAAGTAAAATAATTCGCGTGAATCCACGCATCAGACACATTGCACGTCACTGCATCCAAACCAAACACTGTCACGGCAGCAGTAGAAACAAACAGCAGCAGAAACAGTTACCTCTGCCATTAGATAGATCACCACTCTGTCACACATCTTTAACAGACACCTACTTTATAATAATAACTTAAATTATATTTATTAATGAAATTTCGAAAACCAAAGTGTTAAAGGTTTCCAACCTTTTTTGCGCCGCGCACCACAAACCCAGTTTCAGTGATATATTATTTGCAGAAATCTTTGTACTCATAAATCACTTTACTTTGTTTTTACTTATAGTTTTGTAACTCTTTTACTTTAAATTTTTTACCTTTACTTCAATTTTAATCGGCTTTAACGTAGCCATCCAACAGGCAGCAAGATTGATAGTATTGCGTGTGATATTCTGTCAAACAAAACTTTCACCTTGAAGAACTTATTTTATTTTAAAAACTTATAGATACAATTATTGGCTTTCAAAGATATAAATTCTTAACTTTTTGTATTTTTTAAAATTTATCAATAAAATAATTTTAGCTGATGCAGTAAGACATTTTTGCAAATGGTTATTACTCTCCACAATTCAGTTTTAGTTCAGAATTTGTATAATTGATACTTGTTAGTAACTCATGTATTGAAATGCGCACCTCTGACTCGGGAAAATGTTGAGTGTTTTCCAAATAACGCTGACTGGCTACCTGATCATAAGAAACGACATATGTCAAGGTTTCTTCTTCCAAAAGTTTCACAACTTTCAGTCGCTTAATTTCAAAACTTGCTAGCGATGAACATCAAACGACGACGCAACAGAACGTTCAAGACTGTCCTACGATTTCGCCTTCATCAAATTTAAAAAACAAGAGACGATCAACACGAATTATCATAAATTGACTGATATTTTAAAACAAGTCAATAATGTCTCGGATTCAAAAAATGAACTTGTTTTCAGTCATTCATTTTCAACAGTCAAACCAAAAATGAATGCAGTTGTAGTCAAGTTTATAATTTAAATTTACAATCAAAATTCTGATCTATCCTCTAACATTGTCGCGGTCAACTGATTTCATTAAAACTGTCGCCAATATTACCAAAGTTTCACTTCGGTGTTATAAAAAGATCAAAAAATAATAAGGCTGTCAAGTTAAAATTAATACAAATAATTATAAAACAATGCAATAGTTCAATAAGTATCAAATAAGAAATCAATCATTTTTTCCCTTCTTTCTTACGCCGGCAGCTGAGCGGTACGATTTTGTGATGACGGTTATCGGCAAGTCATTGGAAGTGTTGAGCGGGCAGTACCTGGTCGTGTGAGCAGCCTTGCCCGTCGCTGAACAAATTGGACAGACGTATTTGGACAGGATAGGGCAAACGACATCACCGTTAGCATCTTTCAAAATGTGCGACATGTACATGGTCTTCGTCTCGTGGTTGTTTCTACAGAACGCACAACACGGTCCTTCGCTGGGGCGTCGATTAGCCGCCTTCGACAACTCCCTGCAGCGATTTCTCTCGTTTAAAATTTCAACAAGTCTTGCATCCAAATTTGAAAAATCAGGAATGACATTATCCTCTTTGCTTGTTTGTGGTCTGTTTCGCTTCAGCAAAATTATGTCGAGCTCATCCAACTCCGATTCATGTCCATTCTTATCAAAGTCTTGACGCGCAGACTTCCAAACTTCTCCCGGGTCATCCTTAATGTTTATTTCATTGTTGATTGCATAATGATGATTTATAAAAAAAAATACAACAAAATTCTTTATTATCAGAAAGAAAGTTAAATATGTGTAAATGAAAAGCACGAAGTTACGTTCTTGATAAATACCGCTGCATAATTCGTAAAAAAAATCCGCAATGAATACATATTTACAACAATTTACTAGGTACGCCGTACAAAACACCCTAACTTAGTCCACGGTAATTACAAATACGTATTATATTAGTTGCTAGGTCCGCAAACAATGCCGCGACTCCTCAAGCAAAACATCCTAAGCTCCAAAGTTTAAAGTTCATTAACGCTCTTAGATATAATTTGAAAATGTACACCAGGCCAATTCACCATTGGTTCCAAGCGTCATGGCGAACTAGCCTAACACTAAGTTATTAATCAACAAACCATTTACATGTACAGCACAACCTTGCTTGTGCGAGATTTCGGTCACAAGTGCGTTCCGAGAATTACAATCGAGCGACGCCTAGCAAAACATTATATCTATTATAGAGACAAAATGTTAAGCAATTTGTTAAAGACAAAGTGTTAAGCAATTAAGCAATTTTTTAACAGTCCAGCAGCAATATTTATTTACTGTGGACGAAAATTTTTTCAAATTAAAATTTGATGATTCACTTCTTCAAAGAGATTTTCTATCCCTCGAATTACGTGCTTCTGTTCCAGCATTCTCATCCCCAGAGGATCGTCCAAAATGCTGATGCTCTGCATTACTACTGGCATATCTAGAAATATTTAATAAAGAATTAAAGATCCATGTCAATAAGTATATGTAACATTTAACTATTTGTTCGTATTAATTTACAATATTCTGTCGAATTGAATACTAGCGCAACACTAAAATGAAAAATTAATAAATAAATTACTGTTTAAATTTATTTGTCCGGTCACGAAAAATAAAGTAACGCGATCTCAAACAGATGCAACCTGGTTCGTGTGTTCTTAAATACCAAGAAAGAAATCAAATTCAGCATTCGCGCCACGTCTGTAGCAAGAATAACCGGTCTTTGTTTTTAAGTCATGAACACAACGGCACACACACGCACACATTGTTAGGTAGGCACATCATTAATATATACATGTACGCTCACATGTGATCATATGGTTAGCTTATGAAGCTTTGTTGTTTTCGTACGTTCTATGCTATATTGCGCTGGTTATATATTATACAATATATAAATTATATATACACACACATACACACACGCATGTATATATAATTATTTATAACTTTCTATGAATTATTTTTTGGCGGTTGTTTGTCGGGTGTTCGTGCGTAGAACATCCGCCGTTCAAATTCAGAGGCGTCGCGATGCAGGGAGAACCGGGCCCAGGCAGCTGTGGAGTGCCTTTCAAGAGGGCGAATTTTCGAGTGCCGCTAATTAATGAAAAAGACTATTTCGGTAATAAAATAATTTAGCTGAATGGTGTTTCAAGCATCGTTTGATCGAGTGGCACGCAATGCTGAGTTGGAAATATTAGCCGGATTCGAAATATTTTGAGGGGTCGGAGTCGGGTATTTTTCATTCGAATCCGCAAAGTGTTCCAAAAAAATTTTTAGTGATCGTGTTTCAAAGAGGATACGTGTATCGATATGTGCAATCATCTTTAATTTAATACCAAAAGTAAATGCCAAAAAATGTAGCAAATAAAGTCACATGACCAGTGTATGTTTTGCAATGAAAAAAATGTTATTTTACTAAGAAGAATTTAATTAACTGATTTTAAATGTTTAGTTGTGAATTATGTTGCAAAAGTTGAAAAAAAATTTAGAGGGTTGTAACCTGGAAATTTTTACCTGGAGTCGGAATCTGACATTTTTCATCCGACTACGACACTCTGATCATAGCAAAATTACATTTGACAAAATTACGAATGATTGATTGCACCGGCCGTGCCCTATCGGGGCGTATTCATATAAATAAATAAACCTTCATCATTTAAAGTAAACAAGTTGGCAATCGTCAAAAACTTCGCTTTAGTTTAGTTACGTTACTACACAAAAGACAAAAACGTGCATCAGAAATTTCTGATATCTGGACTGATCAGTATTTTTGCTCAATGATTAAAATGTCATTTTCTTTTAAAAAATATCTAATTAATAATAAACAAATAAAATCCTTATATCTAAAATTCTAAATTAACACGAAACGCGAAATAAACAAAATTAACAAATTTAACGAAACCAATAGAAACAACACTCACATTATTACATGGCTTCCTTCATCCAAGCTGTATTCAAAGTTAACGCAACAAACCCCTAACACCCATGTTTGACCTTTTATATCAATATATATATAGGTAGCGAGTACGATCATCAACATCACCGCACGAATTGGGCACACAAAGAATGACAAAACAGACAATGGTATTTAAACAAATACACACACGTGCACTGACATACACACGTACATACACACATACATACACACACATATACATACATATGTATTTGTATACTTATATATATACATATTGTTTTATTTATTTATTTGAGAAACAAGTTTACAACGCGTGTGTTCTTCCTGATTATAGTTCTGGTGTGACCACCCACTGAGATATTTTTTTAATTTTAACAAATTTTTCGAGTTCGATACTATCATGGTGGCTTTCGAATGGATTGTGCGCAGTTAAGTAACTTTCTTAGCATTTATTAACAACCATTTCGTCTCACGCTTCGCTATTTCTTGTCTAAGTTACGAGATACTTTCATTCAACTTTTAAATTTGACTGATTTTATTCAATTCAATCGTTAAACTTAATTAATTAATTAATCCATTTATTTATTCAATTTTCAATGAAAAATATCATTCGTCACTCAAATTTAATTTGTCAGTCAATTAATGAATAAAAGATGGCACAGAACCTAATACGAGACATAGCTTGCTGTATTTCCTCTCTTCGCTGCATGACGGACCACCGTGAAGGTTGTTCATAAAAATGACATACATAAAAATAAACACAACACAGGTAAATTAAATAATAAAAATAGCAATGAATATCTTTATCGTGACCTGACCCAGAAAATTTTAACAAAAAATAAAATAAACCCACAACTTTATTTATCTTAAACAAGCCGATTCTTATTAGAACACGTGCATTCGTGTGTGCGTGTGTGTCACTATCATCAACATATCAACCTGTGCGATTGTAATTCAAATCTTGTGCGTGTGTGTGTGTGCATGTATGTTTGTGTTGAGTGTGTGTATGTGTTTATATCTGTACATAACTGTACCAATATTTTTGTATCTTTGAATGTTTGTTTGTGTACATGTCAACGAATATTTGAATGTGTGTTTATGTGTATGTATTATTGAATGTGGTGTATCTAAGTGTATGTATCTTAAAATATCTGTGATTATATGTATTATTGAATGTATGTATATATGTTTATGTGTTATTGGATGTGTATATCCATCTATGTTCATGTGTCAGTGAATGTTGGTTTGTATCTTGAATGTTTGCGAATACCCTAGGGATAACGCTGCTTAATTACAAAAATATGCATATGCGTGCGTTGGTCAGCTAGTGGGTCACTCGTTGCTGGCTGAATATTTAAATGCACGTTAGTGCTGCTTGGGTCTAAGTGCAGTTGTGCCATTTGTTATTGTTATTGTTGTTGTTGATGTTGTTGGTCGGAGTTGGCTGTTGAGAAACTGAATTAATTAAAGCTTTAACTTTATTAGAAGACATCATTTAGAAGATTTATTTTGATTCAGTATATGCCGGTAGAAAGATTCTCGCCGCAAGCTTTTTAATGAATACAAACCATCAAAAAATTATTTACTACATAATCACGCACATATATATATATATATATATATGTGTGTGTGTGTGTGTGTGTATGTGTGTGTGTGTGTATGTATATGTGTGTGCTTGCGTGTGTGCGTGCAGCGCACTTTTACGATTATTTAAAGCTGATATTTGCTTTTATTCTCGTTCACTTGTTAACCTCTGCAATAGATGGTATGATTGAGTAGACGAATCAGGGTGGCAGTTGTTGAATCAGGTATTGATTTCAAAAACACGTGGAACCTGCAATGCTGAACTTTGTGAAATGAATGGCACAGAAAATAAATAAGTGCATTTGGTATCTCGCTACAATAATAAAATAAACATAGTAGAGGCGGTACAACAAACTGAGCGCGCGAATCGCTGCAACACAAAACAAACCCGTGCATGTGAATGTGCACTGCACACTTTACAACTCACTGCATGTTAAACAATCTCACGGCAGCAAAAGTAAACCGCGCGTTATTCTTCGTCATACTTTCATTATGACATTTTTGCGGCGTAGAATAACTAAATCAGATAAACAAATAAATAAATAAAAATAAATAAAATGATAAGATAAATCAGATTTCACCATGTGACGTTTGGCGCGTGAAACACAAAAAAAATATGTTTAGAGTGATAACAAGAACTGGTTTAAATGCTAATATCAGGTACACACATCAATGAACATCAAAAAAGTTTAGAGGTTCCCTGATTTGTTGTAAATGTGAATAGAAACGTAAGACCTGAAGCCAAAGCCATTAAATCTCATTCATATGTAACTTCAAAGGCAAGCAAACTTTCTCAAAGCACTAGCATAGAAATTTATGTAGTGCTAAATGTGCTAGTTGCATTTTTTTAATAATGTTTCAAAAATATCAACATAAAGCCATCCTTGCGTAGTTATGCAGCCACTTCCACAACACATCGACCAAGCGGTGCAGTAGAACCTAATAAAATATTTCACAAACTTTCAATCGCAATTTTACATGGCGGAAACCAGCGGTTCTCAACATGTGGTCCGCGAGCAAAGTTTAAAGTGCAAGTTTTTTATTTTAATAAAAAAATGAAAAAGATGAACTCCGATTGAGTCTTTCGGGCATTATGCCTCGTTTGGGTAAGCTATGCCCAACTGTGCAAGCTCAAGACTAACACTAAAATTAAACGTAGCATTATTTCTAATGTAATTGGCACGTTAAAAAAAAACCCTGTTTATTATTATTCATTATTGTTAGCAAGTGACATTTGTTCATTGTTAAAGATGCAATTACAATCTGTTTCCTATTTGACATAAAAATTGATGGTACGCCAGATACGCCGAGAGATACGCTGTATGCAAACATCAATGTAAAACGAACATTATACTTTTTAATTTAAAGTTAAAACATTTATTAAAATATATAATAAATAATTTTAAATAACAATTTTAATAACGTTTGTTCCATAGAAACAGTTTTATATGTAAAATTCTTATGAACAAAAAAAATCGTTATTCAGAGATAGAAAATATAGCGATGTACGTACGTGCGTGTGTGTGTGCAGCAATTGTGTGTACGTGTGTGTGTGTGCATACATTCAGAGTCACGGACAGAGCAATTGTTTCTATATTTAAATCTACTTTTTAAAATAGCGATTGGTTACTTCTTATGGGTTAGAAATCATTTTTAGAAAAGTTGAAACATCGTTTTTGAAAGTGAAATAAACGCGGTCCATAGGTAGGTAGGTAGGTAGGTAGGTAGGCAGGTAGGTAGGTAGGTAGGTAGGTAGGTAGGTAGGTAGGAGGTAGGTAGGTAGGTAGGTAGGTAGGTATACAAGAAGATGACGCCAGTCATGCGGGCTGGCTGGTTGGCAGATGATAAAGGTAAGAAAATGATAATGAATGATGGATTGGTGGGTGATAATGATTAAACTGATGACGAATAAGGGTAACGATGATGAATGGCAATTGAATGAATTTTCATTAGACACGAGCGTGAGCCACTGTTATACTTTCATTAACTCTTTGTTTCTGATCACGCACACGAATGAATGACACAACTAGTAGATGGCGTTGTTGGGTTAGTACAGATATTTCAAGTATGCGGTGCAGCGCAGCGGCCTTCGTTTGTTTGATAGAACAAAAATTTTGAATGTAAGGATGTTTGTGCTTCTTTCTACTACAAAGTGCAAAATTTATGAAGAGTGATTTTCTTACATTTATCATATCTTTCAGTTACTAAGAAAAAAAATAACGAATACATTTTCAAATTTCAATTCATGTTCGAAATAAACTTTGTTGAAAAAGTGAACAGCTGCTGAAAAACGTTGTTCCTTTCAGATGCAAACGACCTATGTGTGTTGTTTCAAATGTTGAACTGATGGCAGTCCAGTAACTTGACCCGAGAAAACTAAGTTCCTATATCTACGTAGAATTTATGGATAACTCGTTAGAGTTGTGTAAAATCAGCTTTTTTTTTGACTTGATATAAAATACACATAGTTGAAGGTCAGCAATGCTGATTCAAAAAGTTAGTTTCAAAATGCTAACTCAGCATATTGAAATTGACTTTAATCACGATTTATTATTAAATAATTGTTGGCTGCCTAAAAATATGGATGGATGTATTTTTCAGGATTTTAAAACCAGTCTTCGGTCATATAGAAAACAATGAAGAAAAAATAAGCTAAAGAGAGCTTATTTTATCTCTAGCTGGTTAACCACCACTCTAAGGCTTTGTCCCAAAATTTGTCGTTTGTCCACGTGACTGACACATATGACGATGACGAACATGATGCGGGTAAACTTTTCCACTTCAGTTGTGTTCCACACTGGCACGTTGCTGCTTGTTAGCGAGAAACAAAATCAAACTATGACATTGATCACAATTTATTACGGTTGTGGCATTCGGTATGAGATGAAAAATATGAATAAAAATTTATTAACGAAATAAAAAAATGATATTAACGAAAAAATTTATTAACGAAATAAAAAAATGATATTATTATAAGATAAACAACAAGGAAACAATCTTTAATAACAGAATTAAAATAATTTAAAAACAACTACCAAATTAAAATCAGAATTGAAAAAAGACTTGTAAAAGTGGACATGTAAAAGCTCACTGAATGGTACACAATCATTAGAAATATATAAATGTTAATGATTACCTGGTGATTCGAACAAAATGTTACACTTAAAAAGCAAGATGATCGCAAAGAGTAGATGTATTTATAATTAATGACCATGACATTCAATTGTTGGCAGGAGGTATCGTGTTTCAATTCTTGCCAACAAATTAACCTTATTAACATAATAACATATAAAGTTGTTACGTTAACCCAACACGTAACAACTTTAATCATGATTATTCATTTATCGATTTATTATTAACCTATAAAATCGCTATTTCAAACATATAACAACAATGTATATAAATTAATTGCCAGATACATTTTCAGTTTAACGCAAATGATAACAAATGTAGACTCAAATAAAGCTCTGGGCACATAAATTAGCAACAGGAGGGCGAATAAAGTTTAGCACACTAGACAAGAACTCAACGAACAATCAATCAATCAATCTTCGTTTTGCGTCCAGAGTCCCGGTTCCCTGAGGTAGGACGAACACTATCCAAGTATGCAAAGCAGGGCACCGTACATTCAATTTAACCAGCAAACCAACCTACAACTAACCAACTATAGAAGAATAAATAACGAGATGAACACTGTGATAGCTCTTAACTTATACTTCTCTATTTTTAAATTACAACATTTTCCACTAGAATATTTCTGTGGAGCAGTTGAAACAATCGTAACGTTATAAATGTCATTAACATATTAACATCATTTAAATAATCGCATTATCATTTCATCGTCATCATCTTTTGTCAAGTTAATACATCTTCCTGATAGCGAGTGAAAATATTTTATTATCATTATATTATAAAATTATAGGTCATCAATTTAACCACTAAATAACCACTTAATCATCTCAAACAACACCAACACCATCCTCTCAATTAAAATGAGTAACCAATTACATTGCAATCATACCATAACATCAGTTCAGTTGACTGTAAACAAAAACTATGTATATGATTGTTGCATACATAGATTAGATACATATCTACGGTTGCATATCAGATAATGGAATGATACACGAAAAAATAGAAGCGTTTGTGTGTAAAATGTACGTATCAAAATGCATATGCACAACAAGGGAACCTCTTCAGACTAGAGTTTTCGGTTTTATAAAAAAAAAACATGCAAAACAAAACAGAGGTTTTTTAAAGTTAGAAATAGCTGGAATAAAATAAATTAACAAAATGAATGATTTAAAACGAATAACAATGAAAAAAACTACTGACTAGATAGAACGTATAATTAATACAAAGTGACAGAGTCACTGACGAAATAACTTTTAAAACATTCTTCAACTTACAACCAATCAAATTTGGAAGAGAACCGAAAAAAAATTAAATAAACTGTTCACATCGAGAGCTTACATATATATAATTGTACTACGAATTATTTCAAAATTAAACATCAGCAGCTGTTGAGACAACATAAAAACACTAACACACACACACACACACTTCGTATAACTTAGTACACATACATTAAACAACATCAAATGCACAATTAATAAAAACCGGCTGGCAAACGTGAAAATATCTTATTAATAAATAGGGCAGAGCAAGCTTGCTAAAATATATATGCTATGCCATGAACATTGAAAAAAACATATTCTTCACCATCATAAAGGTGATAAGATGTCCTTAAATAAACTAAAAAAGATCAAATGACAAATACAAAACTTTCAAGATAATATAAATACAGCTTCCTTCCAAATCATCAACCACAGTCTCCTTCTCCCTAATTACAATCCTCATTAGTGTCACCACCGTCATCATCATCGTCAACAGGTGGTCATTTGAAATCAGGAAGATGGACAGACATGGCCTGCACAATCCAGGGGTCACACTTGGAACCTTCTCTGAACTCCTCCACACTCAACTTGCCATCTTTGTTCTGCAGGATTTCAAGCAAGGTACAATATGTATGTATGAACCAGAAAACAAATTTGTGTATGTATGTATGTATGTGTGTATGTATGTATGTATGTGTGTGGGTGCCTGTGTACATTTACATACACACACACACAAATAGTTTAACACACACACACACACACACACACACACACACACACACACACACACACACACACACACACACACACACACACACACACACACACACACACACACACACACACACACACGTGTAAATAGTTTCCACAACAAATTCAGCAAAGTGCACCCTACCAGATCCATCTGTTTGAAGATCTTGTTGACCCTCTTCTCAGGAGTGTTCTCATCCGGGGGCAGATCGACAGTCCGACCGACCATGAGGTAGATGGCGTCTACGATGACGATCATCTCCGACTTGCTGATGTACCCATCTCCGTCCAGATCGTACAGCCGGAATGCCCCTGTGATTCGATTCGCTAAATTATTTCAATTCACTTGGTCTGATTGAACTATTTTGAATTTCAATGCTATGAAAACTTAAAAAATGAAGCTAATTGAAAAATAATGGATGAGTAAAAATAGGTAAATGGATAACAATCAAGCTTCTCATCGAGTGTTCCTCTGGATGTGATGGACAAGGCAATGATGAATTCCCTGAATGTCACATAACCTGCCTGCATTTCAAAATCTCTATCAACACAATTTTCCCCTATACAAACATAGCAGCAACAATGAACAATGAACCTTGTTGAAGTCAAAGACATCAAAAATGTAGCTCGCAAATTTTGTTGAATCTCCAAGAGGGAAGAAATGGTTGTAAATTCTGTAAAATTCCTGCAAACAACATTTCCAAAATTATATCAAACCATTCATTCAGTTCGTTTATGCATTAATTCACCTTTTCTCAACTCATAAAAATTTTGCATAAATGATACTCATGACACAGTGCATCATAAAATTCTGCATGATAGGCAGAACTTCTTTACATTTGAACCTGATAACTCCACTGTAGGACTGAGTGCTTCAACACTGCACTATTAAGGTTCAGTTAAACTTGCAAGGCATTACTAAACTGCTTGCATTGCATATATTCAAACTTGCATGCCAATTACAACAGTCTTGTATGAGAAGTTTTCTTTTGAAAATGAATATTTTGTGAAAAAGAGCTAGTTATTTAGAAAAAACTGTCGACAAGCATCTCAAACATCCATCTAACAACCATCTGACAATCATCCTACGATAAAAATCTCACTTCTTTTTTCAATATGCCATCTGGACATTCTGTCATAAAGTCTTTGTACCTGAAATATATCAAAATTTATATTAGTGCTTATAGTGTCATCTTTATTTATACAAAGTTTTGGCTCTCATTTTTTTTTTTAAATTTGCCTTTTAGTATATATATGGCAACCAAAACAAGCATAATTTGCATGAACAAAAAACACTTCATTCATACACATCTGCTTATGATGGCAGGAACTATTGAAATTGAACTATGCATTGCTACAACATGTTATCAGATGTTATGTTATACTATCAGATAATTTCCAAATATATATACATTTTATTGGCAACTGGCAACAGTTGGTTACTGATAAACAAATAAAGTTGAAAATCACAATAAACTCACCATTGGGTTATCTCATGCTTCTTGACTGAATGTTAAAAAAAGGAGTGTAGTAATTATTGCATTGAAAATTGAAATAGAACTTAAAAAATGAACTCACAATGTGTTAAGGCTTTTAATTCTTTGAGATCATTTTTATTTAGTTTACCATTTGCACTTCCCATTTCAAACCATAATAAAAATTAAAGAGTATACCTTGTTTGGGTGAAATAAATAAAATAAATATTTGTTTAAAATTTTAAAATTCCTATTCATTTTTATGATATGCAACTACATTAATTAAAATTTATTAAATAAAATAAGAAAAAGAGTTTAGCTATAATTTAATTAAAATTAAACTAGCCTTTTTAATTTGAACACAGTTGTGTATGTATTTGATTTTGATTTTTTTTTGTTTTGGGCTTTATAAGAGCACTAGGAAGCACATGTGTTCTAGAAAACACTTGCAAGAGCTTCTTAAAAAAAAACCCTTAATGTTAATCTCTTCTCAAGTCCTAAATTTCTAAGAGCTAGCTAGCACTAGCATTTAGTTAGTTAGGTTTACATCTGTTTTACTACCTGTTTAGTGTTTTGTTTACTTACTGTCTACTTTACTTAACACTTGACTTAACAGTTAAGTAATGTAATCAGTTAAGTTTAATTTAAGCCTTAACTGATTACATTGATTATATTACGTATTACAGATTACTTTTATCATAATGATAACACTAGTAATCTGTAATACATAATATAATCATATTACATTTATATTATGATTACATCTACATGTCACAAACTAACCTTTAAAACAAGTAAAAATAAAGTATAGTGAGCTAGCTACCAGCCAATTCTTCTGACTAGCTTATTAACCGAAATAATTAATATTAAATAAAACAAATAATTCAACCTAAATTAAAATAAAAAACAACACTCTTGCTTGTCTCTGGCTCTACCTACCACCACCAGCACGGCAGACCGCAAAAAGTTCCATCTAAATTCTAAAGACATAACTTACATTCGTATGCAGAAAGAAAAATTAATCTTTTACAATTTAAACGTAATTAAATAACGCTAAAAACAACAAACATGTACCAACTTGAAAAGAATTGCACCGCCTGACGACGGAAACAAATGAACGAAAAACACTGCAGAGCTAATTGAACGTGCAAAAAGTCAGTAGAGCTTTGACTGTCAATCGAGAAAACGAAACTTGATTGACTGCTTGATAGCATACAAATATATAAAATAATATACATTGCAAATATATAAAATATTCTATGTATATATTGTATAAATAGAATAAAGTATAGATTGATTGAGATTTCAACTTAATGTTTTATGTAGTAATGTATAAATATAATTGAAAAAATATCCAAAAATATAGGTATACATATGCAAACAAAACTTTATCAGTTGGAATTATACTGAATTTAAACAGAGAAAAATAAATTAGTACAAGCGATAACACAAGCAGCTGAACCGAAAGTCATAATCATGGATATAATATATCAATATTATTATATATAACCATGGTCTTGATCGTGTCTTACCCATAAAATTAGAATAAATATAACGGCCTTCGCTCATTTTTGACGGTCGGACAAGGAGCTTACTTTCGGAGGAAAATTGGAGGGCGATTTTTTATCGCCCAAGTCAAAAGTTACGATCGTATATTTACTAATTTCGGAATATTGCTTTTATTTGAAATTTCAAAATGTTTTAAAAGGTACTAGATAATGTATGACGGTTAAGTATCTTTTTGCATTTTAAATAAAAAAAATTTTTTGTGAACCACCAACAACACTTAACTCATTAACTGTAACAACACTAAACGACGACTAATTAGTAATTAAATTACTAAACTCTAATAATTAAGCTAAAACTAAACTCTACTGATTCTAACTACTAATTGAAATAAATAACAGATAAACGAACATTAACAGATTAGACTACTAGAAACTACCAACCACTACACTACAGTTAACGACTAACAGCACTTGTTCCTAAGATCCTAAATTCTATTGCTTGATTGGTTTTAAAATTTTTATTTACAATGCTTAGGTCTGGGAATAAAAAATATACTAAATTAAATAAATATATTAAACAACTTGTCAATCAATTTTATAAAATAAACAATTTTGTAATTTGTTCAATTCAAGCTTCAAACTCCCCAAGCTAACTTGCAATTTAATTGAAATTTATTAATTATGAGTGATTCAAACTAAATTTTTTTTCATTTAATGTTTTACAAAATATTCCTCATTCTTAAATTGTAGTACATGTTGTTATTAAATTTATTAAAGATAATGTGTGATTCCAGTGATTCATCAATCCATGACTTGTTAGATCATGATCATTCAGTTTTAAAGAATCCCCATCACCATAACCAATGAGGTTTGTAAAAATTGTACTTTTAATTTATTATATTTTATGCACTTAGAATGTTGTGTTATTAATTATTATCATTAATTTATTAAATGCTGTGCATACCTATGGCAAGTAAATAAAATAATTAAGCATAGAAATAGCCACAATCAAATTAATTTATATAGGCATGAGTA